>NC_056738.1:142378065-142583065 GCF_019279795.1 Protopterus annectens | reverse complement strand
AGGTCTAGGGCTGCTAGCCTAGTAACCTCCTATGAACCTATGAAATAAAAGTATTACTGAGTATGATGCAGTCAACTATCTTTGGTGAAACTTTGGAGAGCTGCGTTTATATACTGTGGGGAGCCATAGAGATATTCTACAAGCCTGGAGTGGGGACTCTGTGTGTGTGGTTGTGGTTGTGTGTGTGTGTGTGTGTGTGTGTGTGTGTGTGTGTGTGTGTGTGTGTGTGTGTGTGTGTGCGTGTGTGTGTGTGTGTGTGTGTGTGTGTGTGTGTGTGTGTGTGTGTGTGTGTGTGTGTGTGTGTGTGTGTGTGTGTGTGGGTGTGTGCACGTGTGTGTGTGTGTGTGTGTGTGTGTGTGTGTGTGTGTGTGTGTGTGTGTGTGTGTGTGTGTGTGTGTGCGTGTTGTGTGTGTGTGTGTGTGTGTGTGTGTGTGTGTGTGTGTGTGTGTGTGTGTTTTGTGTGTGTGCGTGTGTCTGTGTCTGTATGTGCTTGTGTGTGTGTGCCTGTGTTAGCAACTTTTTCAGTACTCTTCAGGCTGCTGCACTGGATGTGCATGATCCTTTCCCCCTTGCTGAAGTAACCTTAGAGGTGGGTCATTATAAATAGTTGTGGACTGCAGAGTTCAAGGGCCTTTACTTGTGTAGAAGGAACAATTATCTATCCTTATTTTAGTGAAAAATATTTTTTTCTGCAAGGCTACTTTAGGCAGTATATTATGCATTACTGTTGATTTTGACTTTGAGGATTTACTATTAGGAAGTCTGAATTGCTTTCTTGAAAATATATTGAAGTATGTGAAGACTGGAAATGATGCAGTAAGTTAATTGAATGAAAGAAATTAGAAAGCACACATAATCCTGGAAACAAATGGCAAATATGCTACAGAGGCAACATGCTGTTAGGTGTGACTGTATAGCATGCTTTCTGGACAGATTCAATATTTTCTAGGTATCTGTACTTTAGTTAGTCTTGTATGTGAAGAACTGTTGAAGAAGCTGAAACTAAGGCATACCTCTGAACTGTACAGATTTTCGCAGAATGTCCAGATTTTTACCTCATATTTTTGGTCCATTTTTCATACAATTGTGGTTTTCTTGCAAATTAGTGGCAAATCATTAAAAACTTAAGTTAGAAAATAATAATGGCAGACATTTGAGTTACAGACTTCATACGCTTCAGAAAATTCATGCTAATGCAAAACCTGTTAGTCTATCAACTTTCTAAGGTTGTAAGAGCAATATTTAAAAAGTGTCCCTATTTTTGGGCCTTTGTCCCACTTTTATTTATGGCTTTGTCCAGATTTCATGCTCTAAGAGGTTGAGAGGTATGAACTGAGGTACTCTGTTTACTGCACAACATGAACTAATGCAAGGTAATATACAATAGATTAAAGAAGTCAAGATCAGAAGATTAGGGTGGATACAAGAGTGAGGGAGCAAGAGAAAGGCAGATGATTTATTACATTACAATTTTAAAAAGTCTACTAGAAATGATAGAATAATATTCAAAATAAACAGAATTTTGGTTCCAATAAAAGATGGTTCCATGCTGTACAGCACTCCAGCTATGAGCCCCCACTCCTGAAATGGCTACACTGTAGCAACCACAGTTTTTTGGCACTTGCTCCAAAACTATCAGAGTCTCTGACACCCAAAATGAAAACCATTAACTTGTATATTGAGTTTTGTAAAATCCTCAGAACTTTTTTTTCCCAAAAATTAGCACAATGTAGATGTTTCTCGCAAAATGGTATAAATTAACCTACATTTTCAGGTTCAATACCTCAATTCATTATAGCCAAGAGTGCCTGCAGGTGTTTCTGCTGTTACCTCCTACTGATTCTTCAAGACATCAAATATTGATTGTTATATTTGCATTAGCAATTCCAAAACCATACTACATACAAGGTATTAGAAGATTTCATCCTAAAGCATGCATGATGCCAAACACAATAGTATTGATATTTGACTTCCACCTAATGCAGCTAAATATATATTGAATATTATTTATATACTGTTTATTTCTATTGTAATGATTTTCATATTTCTTTACATATCTCAGCATTCAGGTAACACAGACAGAAGTACATAGCCTCATATGAAAGCTCACATCTGTATGAAGAAAATCCTGCTGCTAGTACGTGTCTTGCTTGAATGGCTACTGGGATATCACAAGCTGTTTAAACAAAATTACAAAGAAATATTCACTACCTTTATTTTTGGCTTGTAAAATTTATAAAACTGAAAAAATGCCACTAATGCAAAAATTACCTTATCCTGAATAATTTGCCATTTACAGTTTTCTAGTAACACTTATGGTTCCAGAGATATGAACAGAGTAACAGAGTGGTGCAGGGAGGGCAAAGCAGTGCTGCAGTGTTTAGTGTTGTCACCTCACAGCAAGAGGCGCTCTGATTTGATTCTTGGCTGGGGTGCCTTCTGTATGTAGTCTGCATGTCCTCCCGGTGTTTGTGTGGGTTTGCTCTGGATCTGAAGTAGTTAATTTGATCTTCAACCTGTGGGAATACAGATCCATATCGGATCCGAGCCAGCAACGATTACTAGCATCAGCTCTGAGCTCCAGATTCCTCCCCTTACCCATAATACACCTCCCTTGCCCTCCATTACCAGATCTCGTTTGCCGCGATTTTTGAAAGCATCGTGTCTCTGGAGCTCCAGTTAGCAGGGTAGTTTTCTTAGATTGTAAGTTGAATATTTTTTTATTTTATTAGCCATTTTAGATTAGCGTAGGTACCCTTTCTCCCCTCCCATTGCTTTGGCATCGTGTGTAGGCTTGTAGCAGTTATTAGATAGTGTAGTTTGTCTATGTGCCCCCCCTTCTAGTCAGTCTAGTGTGTGTGCTGAGTGGGTGTGTGCTAAAGTTTTAAGTTGAAAGTTTTTCTTTTCTTTCCCTAGCATGGCTGAAAAGCTTATTTTTAAGCACTGCACAGAGTGTGGCCATAAGCTCTCCCCAGTGGATGGCCACACTCTCTGTGTACTGTGTTTAGGTGTGGCCCACCTTAATGTTGACTGTGCCATCTGTGCGGGGTTCAATCCCTGGGCTTTGAAAGACAGAAAGGCCAAGTTGGCCCTCAAGGGGCTTCTTCCTGCCACTGATCCTCCCTCCTCTTCCTTGGCTTCAGTCATGGCGGCTGACGTGGCTGCCTATCACGCTTCTCTGCCTCTGGCCTCCCCTCCCTCCCAGGCTGGGATTCAAACTCCTGCTTCTAAGCCTGTTGTAGCGGAGCAGAGGAGGAGTAGAGAGTGAGAGACAGAGTCGAGGATGAAAGAGAAGAGGAAGAGGTCTCTGAACCTCACGTCACCCAGTAAATCTGCTCAGATCCATGACTCCCCTCGGCTCTGATCTCTGAGGTTCTCCCTGGAGACGGAGGAAGCACACCCAGTCTCCTGGGCCTCAACTCCTCGACCAGCCAGGTCAGAGTCTGTGGCCTCATCTCGATCCATCCGGTCTCTCTCAGACATGTATCTGGATAAGATGTTGAGGCACTTTATCCGTATACAGATCCAGATCGTGGTCTTGCCAGCTCACCCTCCCTCAGGAGGGGGCAGCTCGCTTTCCTTTTTTCAGCCTATTACTCCTTCCCTGATCTGACCTTCAGCTTTGGAGTTCTCAGATCTGAGGTTGGCCTTGGTCAGGGCATCGGCACTGATGGACCTTTCATCCTCGATGCCGGCAGCTGCCTGGAGCATCTCAGATCCCACCAGCTCGGAGATGGAGCATGGGGGTCGGATCCGAGGGAGTGGACCCTTTACCATCGGCTCCGATGTTGTCAGTCCAGGTTTCCTCTCTCAGAACTCTGGTCACTTCGGGTCCAGCTCCAATTCTTGAATCGGACCCGGGAAGACCAGCCTCCTTATTTTCTTCACAGGTGGTCCCCTCTCCTTTGGCATTCAATGTGGTATAATGGGTCCTCTCCATCGGATTGAGGCCCCTGACCACTCCCTCAGGCTCCACCCAGACCCCCGTGGCTCTGTCTATGGTCCCTATCATCTTACCAGAGGGACAGCCCATGCCTGAAGGGCCCCAGATGGTTCCCCCAGAGGAACAGATGGCTTGTGAGCACTCCCCAGAGAGCCCCATGAGAGATGTGCCTCACAAGCATACGTGTAAGAGGAGGCACTTGGACTCCCCTGAGTCCCTAACCAAGGACATAGACTTAGATGAAGGGGAGGGCTCCCCAAAGTCAACTCCTGATGATATCTCCTTTGGAGACATCATGGAGGTCCTGCACCAGTGGGGAGGTTGGTCTGCCCCCAAGCCCTCCTCTGATGAGTCTGTGTTTCTCTAGGCACATCTTGGGTGTCTCCCCTGCAGATCCTTTAGTGGATTTGATCACCTCGCTGGCATGAAAGGAACCTGATACCATGGAGCCAATCCCCAAGTGCCCCGATAAGGTTTTGAGTCCCCCTATAGACAGGCCTTCCTGGAACAAGGGCTCCCCTGTGGACACCATGGTGGTAGCAGCAGCCATGAAGAGGGAACTATCTCAGGAAAGTTCCTCAGTCAACCCTCCTGACCGAGAGTCTCGGATGATGGACCGGCTAGGGAACCGGATGTATGCTTCAGCTACCTTTTCAATAAGGGCACTGAACTACTTGGCCCATATCACGAGACTCCAACGCGACCTGGTGAAGGAGCTGGAGGAGTCTCCATCCAAGTCCATGTCGCAGGAGGATAAGGCTTTGTTCTCTGTGAAAATGGCCACTTTGAGAGCAGTATCAAATACGTCCATGCGACTCCTCTCCCATGCAATGGAAGGAGCAGTTAGGGCAGCTGGGTCTGGTGTGTCCATAAGGCATAATGCCTGGCTCATGTTGTGGCAATTTACCTAACCCTTTAAGGCATCCTTTGCCAATGCCCCTTATGACAGCTCGACTCTCTTCAGTAAAACCGTCAAGGAGACGCTAGTCCAGATTGAGAAGGACAGGAAGACACTGTCTGCCATTGGGATCCACTTCTCTAACCCTCAAAGGTCATTTTTCTGGAACCAGAGAGGGCAAAAGAAGATGTGGTTCCAGAAGTCTCAGTATTCCCGAGACACTCAGGGCTCTTCTTCCCACAGAGGCAAAGAAGGGCGGAATGGACGCCGGCCCAGAGGCCAAGGGGGTATGTGAAACTTTAGGTCTCAAGAACCTTACTCAGACAGACCCAGGCAGCAACCCTGAGGGGTTGCTCGACTGCTCTACTCTGGAGGCAGTCGGGGAATGATTGTTCTTGAAACCAGCGGCTTGGGTGTCCATAACAACAGACCACTGGGTGCTGAAAATCATATCCAGAGGATATTCTATCCCCTTTGTGGGTTCTCCAACCCCTCCCAAATACCTCCCAGATGTTCCACCCACACAAAGGTAGGCAGCAGCACAGGAAATTTCCAAGCTACTAGGAAAATGAGCCATCAAAACCATCCCCCCAGATCAGTCCAGATCGGGCTTCTACTCTAGGTTCTTTTTGGTGCCAAAGAAAATGGGGGACTTAATGCCCATTCTGGACCTCTCTACCCTGAACCTGTCAGTAGCTAAAGAAAAGTTCCAGATGGTTACACTAAAGTCCAACATGCCGTTCCTGCAAGAGAGTGACTGGCTGTGCTAGTTAGATCTCCAGGATGCTTACTATCACATAAAGATGCACAGAAGCTCCAGGAGCTTCTCCCGCTTCTGGCTAGGGGCCAATCATTACCAGTTTTGAGCCCTACCCTTTGGTCTCACCACAGCCCCCAGGGTGTTTACCAAAGTGATGGCAGTTGTAGCGGCTCCCCTGAGGCTTCAGGGGATTTAGGTCTATCTGTACCTGGACGATTGGCTCTTCACTGCTCCCACCAGGCATCTACTTTCCCAAACCAGGGACTACTTTCTGACACTTGCCCTGAGTTTGGGTATCATAATCAACACATCCAAATCTCTACTAGAGCCAGTACAGGTAATAGACTACATTGGTGCCACGATAGACACACTCCAGGGCAAAGTGTTCCTGACCTTGGAGAGAGTTCAAAACCTCAGGATGCATGTCTCCCTAATTTACCATTCTCATCTCCCAACAGCAGAATCTGTATTGAGGGCCCTAGGCTCGATGGTGGCATCATTCGAATCTGGACAGCCTGAAGCTCATGGCTTGGCTGCTCCAGTTCCCATGATTACTAGGACTCCCGGACTTTCCTCCTCAGTTAAGTCTATTTTTGTAGCTGCTCATACGTCTTCAACCAGAAAGGTTTATCGCAGCAAGTGAAAATGTTTTTCCTTTTAGGCCTCTCAGAGGAGTTTAGATCCTTTCACGGCTCCTATTTCCACTATTCTTGATTTCCTAGCTGATATTTTCCAGCATGGAGCTAGTTCTTCTACTGTCAAAATTCAATTGGCTGCCATTTTTTCATTTTCATGTGGGCGAGAATTCTGCATCCTTGGCATCTTCTAGACTTCATAAAGCCTTTATTAAAGGCAGTCTTTTGCTACGCCCCCGGTCAAAGATCCTGTCCCCCCGTGGGGCCTTACTATGGTTCTTCAAGCTCATGTCACTCCTCCTTTCGAGCCTGCCAGTATTGTTGATCTAAAATTTCTATCGTGGAAAACAGATTTTCTGGTTGCTATTACCTCTGCTAGGAGGGTCTCAGAATTGCTGGCCTTGTCCATAAAATTCTAGTACATGATTTTTCATAAAGATAGACTTTCCCTTCACACCAGTCCATCCTTTCTTCTTAAGGTGGCATCACCAGTCAATATCAATCAGACTATAAATTTGCCTGTGTTCTTTCCCAATTTTACCAATAAAATGGAATACAAACTACACATGTTGGATGTTCACAGACAGTTACAATTCTATTTACATAGGACAAAAATTTTCATAAATCTGATCAATTGTTTGTTTCATTCTATAGACTCTTTTTGGGCAAACCTATTTCCAAGGTCACGATAGTTAGATGGATTTCTTCATGCATTCTGTGGGTCTACAAGGACAAAGGCATGTCTTCTCTAGGTCAGGTTAAGCCTCATTCCACCAGGTCCATGGCTATATCTGCATCTTTCTGGTCTAGGGTGTCTTTAGATGACATTTGCTCGGCAGCTAGTTGGTCCTCAACTCATACGTTTATCTCCCATTATAAACTGGATTTGACATCTAGAAGAAGAGCATCCTTTGGTTCCACGGTGCTCAGGAATATCCTTCCATGAAGACCATCCACGAGTTTAGTAGCTGGGGACTCTGTCCCACAGGTTAAAGATCAAATGAAATAAACTACGTCAGATAAAGAAGTTATGTACTCACCATAATGTTCCATCTGAGTAGTTGTACTTCATTTGTCTTCAACCATCCCTCCCTCCTTCCCTCGGACCTTTAGCGCATGTTCAGCCTACGGGCTGTAAGTATAGGTCACAAGTATGTTATCAGGTCGGGTTATAAGTGTAAGTTCAGCAACTCGATCTGGGGATGGAATGCAAGGGAGGTGTGTTATGGGTAAGGGGAGGAGTCTGCAGCTCGGAGCTGATGCTAGTAATCTTTGCCGGCTTGGATCCCATATGGATCCGTATTGCTACAGGTTGAAGACAAATGAAGTACAGCTACTCAGATGGAATGTTATGGTGAGTACATAACTTCTTTTTTCCTCCAACATTCTAAAGACATGTGTCTGGAGCATTTCTCCCTGGCCATTGCTGAAAATGGGCTCTGTCCCACTTGGACTTTCCCAGTAAACAAATGTTAAATAACTTATTAACTAATTACATGAACTGTAAGGTGATGAATTCATTTTTTAAAAGCTCAAGCCACACCCACTGGGAGTTAAAAGTACACACTCAAGAGAGCTGTACTGGAGGGAATGAGTTAAACCAAACCTCTGAAATCTGCAAAAGTTAGTCAATGAGCTCCTTTAAACAGTGCAGTTATATTAAGAAATGTAAATATGTATATATATAAAACTGCAGCATATTTTATTTTAATTATTTCTGTCTTTCCTTCTTCCTATCTTCCAGGTCAATATGCATATCAGACCCATGGACTGTATATATATATATATATATATATATATATATATATATATATATATATATATATATGTAACTTTGTAACCCAAAGTGTATATAATTGACAGCTTTATACCACAAATGTAATGGTTCAGCTTTCTATTTGTAATATTTTGTACACCACACTGTCTGTTATATTCTTTGGTTTAGTCTGTTACTGTGACAGCTTCGAACATTAACACTATAATTTGTGAGAACACTGTCACATCTGTTCCACTCAGTGAGTCATACAATTTTTGCCATATTTACTATATTTTTACTAAGTTATTTTTCATTGGGTGGACTCTCATTGGTTAAGACTGAATTGTTATTTTTGGATAACTGGTCTGCCCTGGTTAACAAACTTAAATAAAAGTACCGTATATCAAAATATAAATACCATCTATAGATCTTTTGAATAAGGGGATGCTAAGTGCAGATTTAGTAACCTCACATAATGGAGAGAGATATGAGAGATCTATTCAAGGAAGGTAGTATTATGTGGAGGGTGGCTAATTTCCAGAAAGCCTACAGAACCTTAGAATGTATCACAAGCCTGAGATTCTTCAGATCTGTTCAGAAATTATATACTTGTAATTGCAGATTAAATTAATAGAGTAACTGATTCTTAGATTTGTAGAGGAGATAATGAACATAGAATAGTGTTATGCTTGTCAGGAGCAAAATTACAAGATGAGGCAGGCCTTAGAAGGTCTTAATGTAAGGAAAGTAAGAAGTTGTTTTTATTCATGTTGGTACAAATGATCTCATCTGACGGGACACTGACTTTTGGTAGGGAACTTGTAGCCCTCTTAGCATAGCTTGTAGAGGTGCTAGGACATATTTTTCACAAATCACATATAGAAAAGAGAATCAGGTCAGTGCAAATGAAAATATTTTGGGGATAAATACCTACATAAAAAATGGCCCATTTAAAAAAATGGAAATGTATAGAGTGTCCAAGCCTAATCTTGGGCACAAATGTTTTGACAGTATGGCATGCACTTGTCAAGAAATGCAAAGATAATTTTTGCAGCAGGTATTTTACAATATTTGACTACACAAAACAACATTTTGCCAGGTCAGAAATTTAACATTTCACAGATAATAACATTTGATGTATCTGATGGTAGCAATGGACAGAGCAATAGTAATAAAGTTTTTTATTGGAAAATTTTCTACATTCACACAAGATTCATGCTTTTTGTGAAACATGCTTAAAAACAATGACTAAAAAACCCAGTTCTTTCAGGGTATACATGTTTACTGTAACATGCATTATATCAAAAAATCAGGTGGAGTTATTTTGATACAGATTAAAGATTGTTATGAGACCTGCAATTGCTACATGTTTACTGCTAACACCAATACTGTAGATTGTGTAACTGTGACAATAAAGACATCCCTGAAACATATAACAATTGTTGGAGTGTTTAGAAACCAAAACCAAGAGCTGATGACCTGTCTTATATGAAACACAGAATGGAAAAATAATAGTGGTTCAGGACTTAAATTTACCAGATACAGCTTAGAATAACATTATTTCAATAAGATTACTAAGAAAATTGCTTACAATGTAGGTTCAGGAACAACAATTGCTTCAGACTGTAAAAAAGCCTAACCAAGTACCGGAACATACTAGACCTTCTTGTCTGTGTTCCTAAGGAAATAATTGTTAATTCATCACAGGTTTTACCACCACTGATGTGCAATGATCATGGGGTCAAAAAAGTAAAATTGCTGCTAGATAATTCTGCCAAAATTAAATTTAAACCAATGCAGAGAAGATTAATAACAGACTATATGAAAGCAAAACAGTCAATATTTAACATTAATTGGTGAGCTATGTTAAGTGGAAAACTGCAGTAGAAATGTGGTCAGTTTTGAAAGAGATATTGTTTGAAAGAAAAAAAAGAAAAAAGTTTAACCTCAGGATCTATTGACACAAGATAAGGAGGATATATTTCCATAAGAACAAGATATTTGAGTAAAGCAAGAAAGAAATCTATAAGAAACAGAAAAGAGGTTGAACTATAGCTTTGAAAACTGAAATAAAAAAGATGAACAGACAAATTAAGAGTGAGAAACAAGATCAAGAAAAATTTTAAGAAAATTTACATAAAGATTTTGAGCACGATAGGAGCCCATTTTATAAGACTCAGTAGGAGTAAAGATATATAAACTAATAAACTGTAGTTTCTAAAATTTATTCTCAAATACATACTCCATATAGAGTGTGATAAATTGTCCTAATAAGAACCAGGTAATTTAAGATGCTGAAATTAAATTAGATTAGATTAGATTAGATTAAAACAGAACTATACAAACAGGAACCAAATAAAGCACAAGGAGGAGATGGAATTAGTAATAATAATCTGAGAACATTTCAGCATGAACTTACAGTATTGATTATATACATTATTCTCTAACTCATTTAAATATGGGGAGATTCCTTAAGATTGAAGACATGCATTTGTTAAACCTATCTTTAACATAAAGAGGAATAGGACAAACCCACAGTCATATAAACACATACATTTACTTTTGTGTTGTAGAAAAAGACTGAAGAAGGTTATTTTGGAAAAATTATCATCAACATAGGAAAAGTTAGGACTTGAAACCATATATCATCATGCATATGTTGAAAATAGATCTATAATCACCTGTAACATGATGTTCTATAACAATATAATAACAGCTATAAATTAAAAATTGTGTTGTGATATAATTTATATATATTAAACTTCATCATTGTATAGGGTCATAGACAAAACACTGATCAATAAACTAGAACAACTAGGTTTTGATGTAATATCAATAGGACAGATAGCTGCATGGCTTACAAATAGGACATGGTAAGTATCATACAGTAGTTGGACAGGTAAGTGCTTGGTTACAATCAGAGTGTCCCACAGGTCTCTAAGTAGCACTAGCCTGAAGTACATCCAGAGGATCTGATGTAACAACACTGTCTACGAATGGCACCTAACATTTTAATCACCTAAGCCTGATCAAGATACAGATCTAAATGTAGTAGCTGGTAAACAGACTGCTGTGCCCTTAAGTATCAAACTAAAACATCATTAAAAGCATCCATCCATGATGATGTATTACAAAATGTCTGCAGTGCTCTATGTTCATGTTGCATGTAAGATGTGAAGCAGGCAGATGGAGACTATGATTTCCAACAACTGGGTTGTACTGTTTAAGCACTGGGTACTCCTTCCTTCTGTTAGGTTCACTTATTTAAAAAATGTGCATAGCATACTGTATTTATTTTGGAGGCATGGCATGAACAGAACAGACATTCACAGGCTCCTGTTAAGTCCATACTACTCTGTGTTTCTTTTGGAGGAGCTATGTCAACAGAGAAGGTGGACACTGTAGTTTGCAATGAAAGAGGTGCACTATTCTAGTATTGGGTACTTCAAGGCTGCAGCTAATCGCTGCAGTAAAACAAATAACAAATGCATTCCTCTATGTCTTTGCACCTGCTTCAAACAGGAGGATTATATTCTATTATTCCCCTGTCACCTCTGCAAATAAATGAAGAGACAGCTGATGAAGAAAAGCCATTATGAACTCCAGTCTGATAAGGGCGTACTTTGAGTTTTAGTTTTGAAACACATACAAAAAAAACTAATTTATATTTTATCTCACATTTACATATATAAGTAAATGCAAATAAAAACATTTAATTTTTAATACGTATTTACATAAGTTTGCTCAGTATTTCATCACAATTCTTTATTCTCCCTTCTGCTGGGTATAATCATGCATGAATTTTCTGTAGCATTTGTATATTTCTCATTTCAAATTAAACATCATTTTCACCTATCAGCGATTCTATATATACCTTACATGACTATCTGTTGTATCTATTTTTTCTTCATCCTCTCTTATTTTCTTATACTGCTGACAAAATATTTTCTATCAAGTCATTCACCTGTTTCATCCTCTCTTTTAATATTCCTTTGTGGATCATAACATTCCTCTGTGCCTTTACATTCCATAAAGATATGGTTTAATGACCCCCACACTCTGCACTAAAGTCACTCATTCCTTTTCTACCTCATGTCTGCTTTTAATGGGAACATCCTTAGCTCTAGTTTGCAAATAAACTAATCTCATTCCTTCATCAACTTAAAGCCTTCTGGCCTTCTGTATGACTTTTTTCCCTGATTTATACTCTCGCTTGCATTAGTCTTATAACACTATCAATGGATATTTTTGTACCATTTTATCATTTCCTTTCAAACTTCTTCTAAATTTATGTTCAATATTCTTATGCTTCTTTAACACTTGTATATTTCAGAAGTCCTTTCACTGCACTGCTTCTTCATTAACGATCGTCATTCCTAGAATTCCTTATTTTACTGCACATTTCCTTTAAGAAAGTTACATCAAACCCACGTATTACCATCGTAACAAAAAAATGAATGCAAACATGCAAAGAAAACTATATGGTTGATTTAACTTTACCAGTCTATTTATCATTATATATTATTCCCTTTTTATTGTAGTCAGCCTTTAAACCCAAAATAATGAAAGAGCTAATTTGAACACTTACTTGCTTACTCATATCCTCTTTTAAATTCAGCATGGCAGCATAACTATTAAAATAACAACAAAATCACATCTATTAAAAAAAGCTTTCTTACTAAATATCACCCTAAAAACTTTCCACATCTTAATAATCTTAATAATTTAAAAGGCTTTTTCTGTCATTTCTTTCCATCCCCTAATATGTATCACTATTGAGAGAAATGTTATGCTAAATATTTTGGTTCTGAAGAAGTTATGTTGTGTGATAACAATGAAAGTGCTTAACTTTGTTATTAAAGAGGTCCTTAACACTCTTTTGGGAATTCATTAATATTCCTACAGCCCACGCTCCAAGGGCTCTTCCAAGCGCAATGTGCTCAATTGCAGTTCAGGACCATGTGAGATGCAACAAGGTCAGACTTTATTGTTGTTTAATTTGCAAGTATTCTGAGTCACAGATACTACATCAATGTGCAGATCATGTCTGATCTGCATGGCATGGGTAGTAACCTGCTGCTCATGTAGGCAGTGGAATCCCCTGTCAGTCACTTTCTCACATGCATGTACATAATCAAGAACACACACACACACACACACACACACACACACACACACACACACACACACACACACACACACACACACACACACACACACACACACACACACACACACACACACACACACACACACACACACACACACACACACACACACACACACACACACACACACAAACACATCACAGTTCCTGTACCTGTCCCTACCCCCTGTGTCCCCCCTCCACTGCAGTAATACATTAGTGCCATTATAATACTGACTGTATCCTGCTACCCCAATCCCTGTCACAATGTTGGTGCCATTACAGGACTTTAAAGTCATTCCTGGTAATCTAGTGTTTTCCACTCTCCATCACCCTTATGAAGAGCATGCCTTTAAATCATTTATCCCTGGTGTCCAGTGTTCCCCATCCCCCAATCCCTGTGCTACTGTAGATGCCCTTATGGCACTTAGGAGTGTGCTGGGGGGTCTCCCCATCACTGTTATGCTGGTCTATGGCTTAGAGTACTTCATAGAAAAATCCATGATGCTTACTGTATTTTAAAACCCACAATCCCCATAGAAATGCTGATGCTGGTACAGTACTTTGAACATTAATCCCTGGTGTCCAGTTGTTCCCCCAACTGCCAATCCCCGTTTTGATATTGGTGTCATTATAGTACTTTTAAAGTTAGTTCTGGTGTTTAGTAGATCCCCCACCTCATTTATGTTCAGAAGATGAACAAGGCCTTTTGGCCATGTTCACTACTGTGGGGCTGGCCATGCTGATCTACTTTAATAAATCCCTTACTTATTCTTTCTTTGCCTTCCTAAGTCATTCTATTTTCTCTCCATCCCCCTTAACCACTTGTACCTGCACCCCTTTATATACCCTTTTTACATAATCCTGAACTATAATTTTGCACCCTTCTCTCTTTTCATTTATTAAATTTGCCATGAAAGATTACTTTCTATGCCATTTTACCAAGAAAATAATTTATTTATCCTTTCTCCCCTTTCACTGTTAATTTCTGTCTTAATTTCATTTTATTTTCATATTTGTCTTGTAAATTGGAAGTAATCTTACCTTAACCTGAACAAGCAAATAAGAGCACTAGTGAACTCCTCCAAAGCAAACTTCGAGTCCAAACTGGCCACATCTACTAAAGACAATCATAAGGTCTTCTTCGCATATATCTGAAATCTGAAAGGAAGCACTCAGATCTGCTCAGTACTGTTGGTCAAGGACACCACATACACAGACGCCATAGATATAGCCAACTTGCTGGAAGACAGGTTCAGTGAAACTTTACCCCTTTGTCCCTCTAATCAGTAAATCAGGACATCCCCAGCACCTACCCCCCTTATCTTTAGGAAGCAAGTTATCACTGCCCTCTCAAAGGCAAAAAATACAGCCTCCATGGGACCCGCTAACATCCAAGGCTGCATCCTACATGAACTCAGGCATGATCTTGCAGCACCATTAGGCACCCTATTCAACTAAAGCCTGAGTACCAGCTTCATCCCAGCCAAGTGGAGGACAGCCACTGTCATCCCTTTGCACAAAGGTCCACCAATCCAGGAAATTATATACCCATCAGCCTAACTAGCCTGATCTGCAAGGCCTTGCAACAAATTATCATGGAACCCATTAACAAGGACATTGGCAGCTTCCAAACACTCGATTCCACACAGTTTGGTTTCATCAAGGGTAGGTCATGCCTGTTAAATTTGATCAACTTCTTTGAGACAGTCACCAAAGCCATGGATGAGGGGAAGATGGTGCACACTGCCTGCCTTGACCTGATCAAAACCTTTGATACTATTCCCCACTTGGGTATAATAGATGAATTCTCTCAAATAGGCATCAATCCACATGTTACCAGATGGGTAGCAAACTGGCTCACTGATAGAACCCACCTAGTCAAAATAGGGACATCCACCTCAAGCAGTACCTCAGGGATTTGTCGTGGGATCTCTGTTGATTGGGATATACTTTTCTGAGGTGCAGGCCAAATCCAGTGGGCTATGGCTGACCATGTTTGCAGATGACGGCAAGCTAGGCACTGTCATCAATTCCCCTAGTGATATGGACATTTTCCAAGAGGGTCTCACCCAAATGACTGATACCAGAAACATGGCCTCAAACTGAATGGGGAGAGTGATGTCCCCGCAAATTATCACATTAATAACAAGGTCCTAAACATGCAATCAGTCGTGAGGGACTTGAGCACCCAGGATGATAGCAAACTGACTTTTGACCACCATATTGCCTCCATTGTACGGAAAGCTTCTACATGGCTCACCTCATTATTAAGAGTATCTCATCCAGGGGCAAGGAGGGCATAACATCCCCGCATTCTTCCCTTATAAGACCTATTACTGAGTACAATGCCCCATTTGGCATATGCCTAACAAAGCACATGCAGCAGCTGGAGAGACCATAGAGGTTCCTCACCAGGAGAATCCAGGGCCTAAAACATCTACTTTACACAGATAGGCTAAAAGCCCTGTCCCACTACTCAGACTCATACAGACTCCTCAGAGGTAACCTCTGTCTAGCATACAAAGTAATCTCAGACCCATGTCTTGATAGACTGCTGTATATCTGCAAGTCAAGTTCCACTCAAGTAACCCGCAAAGTGACCTCAACCTGGTCTGTGACATCAATAGGACTTGTTGGCGGGACAGATTTGTGTCCCAGAGACTCCCCTTTCCGTGGAATATAAGCAGGGTACTTCATTAACCCTTTTTAAGTGCAACCTGGATAACTGGATGGGGAACAGAAAATACACCCCTGGGATTCCACCTGTCTCCCTGCAGAACAGGGGCATTGGGTGCTGACTTGTAGGAACATGGGCTAAATTTTTGGCTAGGCTTGTAAGGGCCTCAGGGCAAATTGCCTAGTAACTTCCTATGATCCTATGATCTTAAACCTGCTTTTCTGTTGCATACCTATCCTCAGTTTCTGTATATAATAAATTATAAACATGTTAATCAGTTTCTTATATTCCCTTTTTCTCATTTTCTTGTAATAGTATGACATTCTATAGCTACATTTTTGTATTACTCCTTCCAGGCTATTTCTTATAATATACTTTCTTTTCTTCATGATAATCCAAAATTCCACTAAATCTGTCCAGAATCTTTCATATTTGCCTTGCAAACCATTTGCTCTATTTCTTTCCTTTCCTGACTTAAGTGTTACCTGCTCTTTCCTAAATTCACTCTTTAGTGATACATGCTCTGAAAAACTCACTTTCACAATATACTTCCTTTATATTTTCTGGGAAAACTAAATGACTGATTTCTCTACTTAACATTTCTCTTTCTGTACATATTATTTCTCTTCCTTCTTATGTAGAAACCACCAGCTTTAGGTATGTCTTAACATTCCTTTTCATCTGTTCCAAACATCCGTTTAGTTTTGTCCAGTTTCATATTAAAATCTCTCATCCCATTTATATAAGTATTGATCATCAGAAAGAAATCCCATTTTTAGCATTTCTTCCATAAATCCGGCACTTGTGTGTATATACAAACTGTTTTGTACATACTTCTTTACTTACATAAATCATATGTTTCCCTGGCTGCACTGCTATAACATCATTTGCCAAAAATCTCTTCAAAAATTCCATTCATGACAGTAAAATGCTGCATGGCAAATATGTCAGTATAATGCTAGTTATGTAAAAAGCTGAGAAGTTTGAGAGAAAATGCTTGAGGCTTTGCTGGCAGTTGTTGGATGTGAAGCAACATTTATTGTCCATGGAGGATAACAATGGTCTACATAAAAGTGAAGAGTGGATTAAATTAAGTGGAATTTATCAAAATTAAGTTGGCAGTTTGGATTGCTTTTCTGAACAAATCTTGTTGTACAGGAAGTGGCATAGCCTTGTTTAACACAATCAGAGAGAAGCTATAATAAACAGTGGATTACTTTGTTTGAATTTGTTTCCTGCCATGTGAAAAAAAAATTATTACAGGTGTGGCAGCCAGAAAAATAATTTACAGGGGTCTGGTCTACCTGCAGATGTCTGCCATGATTATTCAGGTGTTACACTACAGCAGTGAATGAAGTAAAGAGTGCAAATGGTGCAAAATAAAGAAATGATTAAGTTTTCTGATGGTAGTGAGAGTGTCCCTGTCAGACAAAATGATAACATGTACCAGTATAGAGGAGACAGTTAATAAGATAAAAGTGTTGGTGCTGTCAAGTACTGGAGCAGATGAGATGGCATAAGTTCCTCTTATATGGGGAACTTTGTAAGTTCTGTGAGAGTACAGAAGGAATGAGAAGAATAGCTCAAAGTGAGAATGGAAACATTTTTCTGTGCATCAAAGCTAAGAAACTGAATTCTGTTACATAACTGTGAGATAATATTTATCTGACTATTGACTATATAGTGTTTCATGTAGTTCTTACATTTTGTGTGATTACTGAGGTACATGCCGTGGTAGTGCAGCGGTAGCATTGTTGCCTCACAGCAAGAGGTTCTCCCGTTCGATTCTCAGCTGGAGTGCAGGGAGTGCCTTCTGTGTGGAGTCTGCATGTCCTCCCCACGGTTGGGTGGGCGTTCGAAAGACATGTGTAAATGGGCGTGCCTTCGTTGAAGGTTGAACGTCGAGCTGGCACCTCAGCATTCATCAAAATCTACTGCCAATCATTAGTGGACCAGAGTTCCACTGTGGCGACCCCTAACTGGGAAAAGCCGAAAGACAACAACAACTGAGGTACATGAGAAAACACGAGTTATTGTATTTACTTATTTCAATGGATTGTGACATATGCCTGGTTATAACCTGATATTATTAAATATGATTATAGATATTTAGATGAGCTGTTTATAACAGCATAACATTTAGTGACTTTGCAGATGACATCAATTTGTTATGTTCACATCTAGCTTGTTAAGATAAGTGAAACTTCTTGTGAAGATGTCAAACTTTGTGTTGTCATACTTATTCCCTATATGCTAAAAAGTCATGCATTTGTTTTCATTTGTTTGAGCTGCAATTGAAGATTATTGTAAATAAGCTTAGGTTTTATTACTGCTAGAGTTATTCAACTCACTTTTTATATTAATGTATACTGGGGAAACCAGATATTGCCCTATTTTAGGTATATTTTCCATTTGATCCTTTTTTATGTTAGAGTCACTCGGCTCATTTTTCATACTGCTGTATATTAGGAACATTATGATTTGGCCAGTTTAGTAAGGTTGGCAACAATATATATGTTAAAGAATAAATTATCAGAATGTCATACTGGCCATTCATCTTATCCTATAACATGGAAATATATAACCTAGAATGCAATGTGTCATTTTACAAATATAAAATTATTAAGCTAGCAACACATTTTTACACCTTGTTAGGAGTAATAACAAGCAATATATTTGTTTAATTTAATACAGACTTCATAAGAATAGTTTTCTGATGAAGTCTGTATGTGATTAAACAAATGAAACTGAGAGTGCTTTCGAAATGCTGTTGTTGGTGCTGATTTCAGTATTTTTCATCAACTGGTAGTGGAATAAACTGTGTTGTTTTTGAAACAAGCAATATGCGTTATGGCCTTCACTGCTCTAATTTATGTAGACTATTAAATTCCTAGTGAATTGACAGGGAGGTTTTTGCATAATGGTTAAAACATTAACCTCTCAGGTATGAGGTACAGGATTTGATTCTGACCTCTGGTTACTGGCTAGGCCTGTAATAGTCAGCAAACTGACAGCCTTATATTTATGTATGAACCTTTAGGAATACTATGCAGTTGTCTTACCAAAAACACTCTGAAGACATAGGACTATTTTACAAATTTCAGTACATTACATTATCCAAGAAATTTTTCATGTTACCTGTCAGGAATATTTTGGTCTTGTAGCAGTCTAAACTGATGCATACAGTTAAGGGATCTTATGTACTGGCATATTTATATATGTATTAAAGTAGCCAGCAAACTCTATGTCACATGAATTGAGGTTTAGAAATTAAGGCTGTTGTAGCATGAAGGTATTTTTTTATATGCTTCAGCTAAGAAATACATGTATTTTCTTTTTTTACATTTTTTTTATTTGGTTTTAAAACCATAAATTAACAAATCAGTTATGAAACAAACAAATATATATTTACATAGGTCCACAGCTGATGAATACATCAAACTTTTACATATCAACAACAATTAATA
This sequence comes from Protopterus annectens, assembly GCF_019279795.1. NCBI lineage: Eukaryota > Metazoa > Chordata > Ceratodontiformes > Protopteridae > Protopterus > Protopterus annectens. The sequence goes on along the minus strand of NC_056738.1, from coordinate 142,563,780 downwards.
TTTGTCAAGGAAGTCTTTCAGTTTAAGCCAAGATTTATATGAATGTGCAGTATTAGAAGTTTTCATCTTTATAGCATGCAGTTCGCTACTGTGAACAATTTTTGCCATACTAAATAATTCAACATTAGAGGGGGTAACTTTACTTTTCCAATTTTTAGTAATTACTTTGATGGCTATAGCAGAAATAGACCAAAGAAGAGACACTTGGGTTTTTGGAATTATGTCAGGAATCACAGCTTTAAATAAAACTAAAGATTTTGAAATATTGCATCTATCTGACCATAGAACCTGAATGAAGTTATTAATTTTCCTCCACAAAGTGGAGATGACTTCACATTCATGTACCATATGTGTCCAATTAATTATTATTTCAGAATCACATCACCAGCATTTAATTCTAGTTGATTTATATGTAATTGTAATTTTATTAGGAGTAACAAAAGATCTGTGTAAGAATTTCCAAGTGAAAAATTTCCAATATAATGAAAATGTAGTTTTATCTGTAGATTTTAACTCATTTACTCCAATGGAGCTCAGGAAGCTTGCACTGTAACTGCCAATGGGTGGGGCCTAAGTCTTTTCACAGAATCAAGTTATGCCCTCACATTTCAAATAAATGTTCATATCTCTGAAACCGTAGGTGTTTTGAAAAAAAGTATAAATGGCAGACACATCAGCACAAGGTATTTTTTATAGTGGTATTATTCTTTAGGTTCTAGGTCTTAAACCAATTTTTATAGATCACACTAAACATAGTAACTATAACATTTGTAACTTTTTTATAAATAACTTACAATATCCTAGCAACCACTCAAGTTACTCAATACTGTCAACAACCTTTTATTCACCTAGCTGAGAGCTTTCATATGAGAGTAAGGGAGTTCTGTCTGTGTTAGTTGGTTACTGAGATACTTAGAAAAATGTGAAAATTATATCTACATAAATTAAAATCAGAAAAACAACAGTTAATATCTATTTACCTCCACTAGACAGAGGTCAAATATTAATGCAGTTGAGTTTGCCTTTGTGTAAGCTTTAAGATGAAATCTTTTAAAATCTAGTACATTGCATGGTTTTGGAATTATTGATTTAAATATGAACAAGCATTATTTGATGCCTAGAGGGATCAGGACAAGTTAACTGCAGATGCACCTGGAGACGTCACTCTGATCTAATGAGTTAATATTATTTTCTTGTATTCTTCACACAAGTCTTCATTATTAATTTTTGAGGTGTAGTTCCAATAGGGATTGTCTAAATATGTGAAATCTAACTTAAGAATTTTATAAATTTGTGACAAATATGATTAATTTTTAATTGCATTATTTTTTATATTTATTAAGAATTCCAACAAGCTGGAGAACAATTTATCATCTAGGTTAAATATCTTATCAATCTCTGTGTTCACAAAGTCTCTAAATATCTGTAAAATTAACCAGTTCTCAAAATCTTGATTGTATTTGGACCTCAAATTTTCAACAGTTTATATATATATATATATATATATATATATATATATATATATATATATATATATATATATGGGTCCCCTTCAAAATGTCAACCCTCAGTTCATAGACTGTCAAAACGGTGAAACATAAATGCTGTAATTTTACGAGGACAAACACCCAGAGCATCGTAAATTCTATATGGGAAAGTAACCACTTAGCCACCACAATGAACTGTGCCCTTTCTCTGCTGTAGTGCAATCTCAGAGTTGGTATATTTAATTAGGGGGGGATTGTGGAGTGAAGCCGGACACTTTGTTAGGTGTAATTTGCAATGTTTGTGATGGTGGTCAAGTGGTTACTTTCCCGGAGATGATTTTAGATGTTCTGGGAGTTTGTGCTTGTAAAATGAAAGCGTTTTCATCTTCCTGTTTTGACAGTAGGTAAACTGTGGGTTGACGTTATGAAGTAGACCCATATATATATATATATATATATATATATATATATATATATAGTACAATTTAAGAATTGATGCCAATAAATTAAGTTACTTTTTTGTTTCAATACTAGCATTTGTTGAAGTTATAAGTTTCTATGCACTCATTTGTATATGAAACTGGAAACATAGAAAATGTCAAGTCTTTATTTAATACAATGGCTAAAATATGTGAACTTTTGGAAAGAGGAAATGATATTATTTAAATAGGGAATTTGAGAGGAAGGCATAATTCCATTTACACAAAAAATGTATTAATAACCAGACAAAACTATTACGGACTATTTGTTTATGACTGGTTGTAATATATTTATTAGTTACTGGTAATATTTCTTGATGTATCTGTTTCCATTTTAAATCATAAAATGAATTTATCCACAACGGTATAACTTTTAAAATTGGTGAAATAGCATACAATTGAATATTTGGGAATCTTATTCCATCATTATCCCAACCATTTCTGTGCTAATCTAAGGAAAACTCTTGGTTTATTAGGATGCTAAAAAAATTTAAGTAGAATATTATTCATAATTTTCATCAATTTTTTTTTTTTTTTTGGTGGAGATTGTACTAAAGATTGTAAGACAAACACTATTTAGGGAGAATTACCATCTTAATAAACATTAATCATTCTTCCATGGTAAAGAAAAATTTGTTCCAATTTGTGATTAACTTAAAATTTTATCAACAACCTGTTGAAAGTATGTTCGTATCATTTCTTTACTATTAGATATATTGGTTATACCACGGTATTTCATTTGATTGCTATTCTAATTGAAGTTTGAATTTTTCTCATATGATTTTTTTAAATTTTATTAATGAATAATGTACTTGTTTTATTATGATTTAATCATAAGTTCGAGATTTCTTCAAACTGACTCACACAACTAATTTTACATTCTAATTAATTTTCTATATTTCCTATTATTAGTAAACTATTATCTGAAAGGTTTGCATCTGTAATTCAAAATCTTCTTTTATTTTGATACCATTAATGTTCTTACTGGATCTAATACTATAAGCAATGGCTTCTATAGCTAATGCAAAAAGTAAAGGTGATAATAGACAGCCTTGTTATGTGTCTTTTTGTAATTTAATGAAATTAGAAAGAAAATAACCTATTTTATCATAAGCACAAGAGTTATTGTATAACTTACAAATTACTACAATTAGCTCATGTGAGAAATTACACACTTTAAGTGTATCAACTAGGTACAAGCAATTAACTGAGTCAAAAGCTTTATCTAAATCAAGGTTAATCATAGAACGTTCTTTTTTATTTTTATTTGTATAGTCTATTAATGCTTGTATTCTTATAATGTTATACTGTACTTGTCTATTTAAAATAAACCCAATTTGATCATTGTTAATTAAATTATAAGTAGATCAGTTCTGTTAGTTAAAATGGACATGAACATATTATAGTCCACATTTAAAAGTTAAATGGGTCTGTATGATGAGCATTTTGTAGGATTCTTGTCTTGTTTTAAAATAGGTGATGTAAAGTAATATGTCCATGATGGAGGGACTTGAGCAGTGTTTTTGATTTCTCTGCAAACCTTATCTAATATTTTAACTGCATCATCCTGTAGTATAGGGTGAGGTACAAGAGTGGAGGAAGATGCACACAGGTGGATTACATCCTATGCAGGAAGCCCAGTCCGAAGGAGACTGAACACTGTAAAGTAGTGACAGGTGAAAGGGTAGTTAGGCAGCATAGCATGGAGGTCTGCAGGATGACATTGGTAATCTAGAAGAGGAGGAGGAATGTGATGGCAGTGCCAATGATTAAATGGTGGAAATTGAAAAAGGATGATTGTGAGGTGGCGTTCAGAGAAGAGTTAAGACATGCATTGGGTGGCAGTGAAGAGTTACTGAATAGTTGGGTAACTACAGTAGAACTGGTAAGGGAGAGATCAAGAAAGGTGCTTGGTGTGACATCTGGACAGAGGAAGGTGGACAAGGAGACCTGGTGGTGGAACAAGGAAGTACAGAGAGTATACAGAGAAAGAGACTGGCAAAGAAGAAGTGAGATTGTCAGAGAGATAAAGAAAGTAGACAAGAGTATAAAAAGATGAGGAGTATGGTAATGAGAGAGGTGGTGAAGGCTAAGAATAAGATGTATGGAGAGTTGTATGAAATGTTGGACATTAAGGATGGAAAAAGGACCTGTACCAATTGGCTAGACAGAGAGACTAAGGTGGAAAAGATGTGCAGCAGGTAAGGGTGATAAAGGATAATGAGGGAAGTGTGCTCACAAGTGAGGACAGTGTGTTGAGCAGATGGAAAGAGTATTTGAGGGGCTGATGAATGAAGATAATGAGAGAGAGAGAGAAGGTTGGATGATGTGGGAATAGTGAATCAGGAAGCCCAATGGATTAGCAAGGAGGAAGTAAGGGCAGCTATGAAGAGGATGAAAATGGAAAGGCAGTTGGTCCAGATGACATACCTGTGAAAGCATTGAGGTGTTTAGCAGAGATGGCAGTGGAGTTTTTAACCAGATTGTTTAATGAAATCTGGTAAAGTGAGATGATGCCTGAGGAGTGGAGAAGAAGTGTTTTGGTGCAGATTTTTAAGAATAATGGTGATGTGCAGAGCTGTAGTAACTATGGAGGATAAAACTGATCAGTCACAGCATGAAGTTATGGGAAAGAGGTGTTAAGGAGGGAGGTGATGATTAGTGAGCAGCAGTTTGGTTTCAGGCTGGGAAAGAGCACTACAGATGCAATGTTTGCTCTGAGGGTGTTGATGGAGAAGTATAGAGAAGGTCAGAAAGAGCTGCATTCTGTCTTTGTGGACTTACAGAAAGCATATGACAGATGACAGAGTGCCTATACAGGAGTTGTGGTATTGTATGAGGACATTGGGAGTGGCAGAGAAGTATGCAAGAGTGGTATAGGATATGTACGAGGGTAGTGTGACAGTGGTAGCGTCTGCAGTAAGAGAGATGGATGCATTCAAGATGGAGGTGGTATTACATCAATGATCAGTGTGAGCTCTTTCTTATTTGCAATGATGATAAACAGGTTGACAGATGAGATCAGACAGGAGTTCTTGTGGACTATGATGTTTGCAGATAACATTGTGATCTGCAGTGAGAGTAGCAAACAGATTGAGGAGAGCCTGGAGATATGGAGATATGCTTTAGAAAGGAAAGGAATGAAGGTCAGCAGGACTAAGACAGAATATATATGTGTGTGAATGAGAGGATAGAGGAATGGTGATGATGCAAGGAGTAGAGCTGGAGAAGTTGGATGTGTTTAAATACTTAGGATCAACAGTTCAGAGTAATGGTGAGTATGGAAGATAGGTGAAGAAGAGAGTACAGGCAGGGTGGAGTGGGTGGAGAAGAGTGTCAGGAGTGATTTCTGACAGATGGGTGCCAGTAAGAGTGAAAGGGAAGGTCTACAAGAAGACAGTGAGATCAGCTATGTTATATGGGTTGGAGATGGCACTGATGAAAAGACAGAAGTCAGTGCTGGAGGTGGCAGAATTAAAAATGTTAAGATTTGCACTGGGTGTGATGAGGATGGAGAGGATTAAGAATCAGTACATTAGAAGGTCAGCTCAGGTTGGATGGTTTGGAGACAAAGCCAGAGAGGCAAGATTGCATTGGTTTGGACATATGCTGAGGAGGGATGCTGGGTATATTGGGAAAAGGATGCTAAGGATGGAGCTGCCAGGTAACAGGAAAAGAGGAAGGCCTAAGATAAGGTTTATGGATGTGGTGAGAGAGGACATATAGGTGGTTCATGTCACATTGCAAGATGCAGAGGACAGAAAGAAATGGAAGCAGATGATCCACTGTGGTGACTCCTAATGGGAACAGCTGAAAGAAGATATGGAAGACCCAGTAGTATTTTATATATTTCTTGTATAAGATCATCTACGTCAGATGCCTTATTATTTTTTAATTTTTTTTATTTGATCTTTTATTTCTGTTAAAGTGAATGGTCTATCATTTTTTTTTTTATTTGTTCACTTGTTTTTTTTTTATTATTTATATTTTCCCTTAGAAAAGTTTCAACTATATCATCATTAACTAGGTTATTTGTATTATTATTTAAATTTTCATAAAATGTTTTAAAGCTCTCAAGAATACCTTTAATATCTGTTCTTTCTTTCTTATTATTTTTGTGTGTTATATTTTCTTTTATATGATTTAGTTTATGCATTTTCTTTGATCTAAAAGCAAGTTTATGCAAGCTTAAAGGTTTGCTGAATATGCCTGAAGTTTCAGTTTTTCTAGGTTTATTGAAACTTTATGGTTTAGGATTTCAACCTATTTTGTATTTAAGTTTTTAAGTTCAGACTGACCGATAATGTCATTTGGTTTTAGATTTTACTTTAGTGGATCTATTTTGGCCTGTAGTTTATTCAATTGTCTTGTTTTACAATATACCAGCTGCTAGTAACTCTTCCATTTAAATAAGCCCACAGGACAGTGTCAGATACTTCACCATTCATGTTTATTTCTAGGAAATTTTTGATCTCTTTAATATACCAATCCTTGACTCTTTTTATTTGAATAATGTATACTGGTAATCTCCTGTGATGTATTAAATTGTCAGTTGTTACAAAATATTAAAGATTATAGCATTATGGTCTGATAATGGACATGAAACAAATGAAACTTTTCTGATATGTGATAACAGATTGAGATAAACATTTTATCAATATTTTTTTGTGTTCCATATCAATATGAATAATGGGTAAATTGAAATAAGTTTGTATTTCTTAGCTTATATTTATCCTTTAAATTTATTAGATTTACAAAATTTGCTAAGTATTTCGCTGAAGATGTGGTTCTCAGCTTTCTGTCTGCAGATAATCTTTGTCTGATAAAATACAATTAAAATCACCAGCCATTATGACTTTACCTTTCATGTAAAAGGCTATAGTATCTATGTATTTTTTTACATCTTTAGCTCCAACCCCTGGAATCCAATAAGAGTTCACCAATGTATATAGTTTTCTGTTCCACTCAGTTTTGACAATGCTTAACATTCCATTTCTATCAACATAGGAATCTTTTTACTTTAGGCATTACTGGTAAGTTATTCCATAAAATGAGGGTGCCTCTTCTTTTAGCTCAAAAGCCAGAACCTGCTAAAACCAATTAATTATTTAATGAAAGTTTATTTACATCTTTATTAAGTAAATGTGTTTCCTGTAGAAATACTATTTGATCTTTATACCTTTGCAAGTATGTGAACAGACCCCCTCTTTACTGGATTATTCAATCCATTAATATTAATAGATATGCATTAAAAATCTGACATTTACATAAGAAAGAGAAAAAACACTGGTATAATGAAATCATATTTATGTAGAGAACTTATTATATACTTTATATATACCAATATGAAATCTTCAGCTATGGACAAAACTTTTGAAACAAATAAAAAATTATCTAATGATATAACACTAAAACATGCTACCATGAAATAATGTATTCCTAGTTTGTTGAAAAAGATTAATGAACTACCTCTCAATCTCACCATTAGACCAACAAACCTTAGTTCATGCTTCTGATTCATATTAATATGTTTCATATTTTTAGTATGCATCATCTTAAAAAAGCCCCTCGGTGAGTTATCATGAATAAGAAAAGTTAAAAAGGTGCTCAGAGAATCTTTATTATATATTGACCAAATTGAATATTGCTACAAATCATCTTTCCCTTTACCACACATCATCTCCCTGGTCTACTAAAGGAAGGAAGGCAGTTATTTTCATATTTATTAATTTATAGGTGAGATGATTCATATTTGTTTCTATTTTATTTACTATGTGTAAAGCTGTTCATAGGATCATATGTTCATAAATTAGTACCAGGCCAGCAGCCCTTGTGGGCCATTCTAAGGCCATGTGAGTATCAAACCCTGCACCTTGTGCCTGTAAGGTAAACACCTCAACCACTATGCCAACTTCCCACCCTTGTAGACATGTTTATATTCTTTAACTATATACACATACTTACTTTTTGTGATCCCTTTCTATTTTTGTTTGTATACTATGTCTTGTACTATTACTACATTCCTAGGGTTTTATATTTTTAGCTATAATCAGTCCCATATTTTCCTTAAATGTTATGTCTAATAGTATCTGAACAAACATCTGAAAAATCTTCCCTTTTAAGGTTCAAACGTTCATAATAAATTATTCTGAGACATTAGGTTTTGTTATCATTAAAAGGAGACAATAACAGAGAAACACAATCTTAACTTTTGTATCAGAAGCATTTTTCTATAGGTTAGTATATAAACTATCATTTGGGTATACTGCAGGAATTCATGACTATTTAATAACTGACAGTGGTTAAGAATGCAATTCACTGTCTTTTGCTTATTACCTAACTTGTATTCATTGACATCTTAGCATATGATTCAAAATATTATGATTGTTTACTTTTAGACAAAAAGAAGTAACCTTGACAGTTCTTAGAATTTTCAGAACTCCCACAGCATCACAAAAGTACTTATGACTCTAATTAAGCTGCTTCAAGCTGGTCATCATGGCAAGGGTTTGCAAACAGGGCTTGCAAATGAACAGTTTATCAGCTGCATTTCCCACAAAAACATTCATGAGTGAATCCAAGCCACTTCTACATTATTTATCAATCCCTCAAACTTTTCCAAACCAGTAAAAAAAAAAAAAAAAAAAAAACATTTCAAACTATGTTACTAAAAAGCTATTGTATTTAAAGAAAATTACATTAAACAAGTCAGTAAGCACTGTTTGTATGAGATGTTTAATATAAAGCAGGCTGTCATTTTTTAAAGGAGACATAACATATAAACTTGCATTAAAAGAATAACAGTTATGTGTGATTCAGGTTTAACTTGTAAAAGTGTGAATGTTACTCTAATTATTTGATAACATTCCAATAATAACTTTTATATATGTAAGAAACTATATTTTTTATACTTTGTTTAAAACATGGCATAACTTTTCTGGTCACTATTGTATATAAGCAGCAAGCATTCAGAACTATGTAATAACTGACAGTGGTTTAGACTGTAATTCACTGTCTTTTGCTTATTGTCTAACTTGTATTCTTTGATATCTTAACATATAATTCAAGATATTATGATTATTTACTTTTAGACAGAAAGTAGTAGCCTGAACAGTTCTTAGAATTTTTAGAACTCCTGCAGCATCACAAAAGTGCTGATGAAACTAAATTGTTTCAAGCTGGTTCTCATGATAAGGGCTTGAAAAAGAACAGTTCTTCAGTTACAATTCACATAAAAATGCTTACAAAATAATCCAAGCCTCCTCTACATTACACATCAATCCCTCAAACCACAAAAAGCCACGAAAAAGCATTTCAAAGTATTTTAACCATTAAAAAGCTATTATAGTTAAAGAAATAACATTTAATGATTTAGTAAGTAGTATTTGTATGACTTGTTTAATATAAAGCAGACTGTCATTTTTTAACTTGCATTAAAAGAATGAGAGTTATATATGATCCAGGTTTAAATTGTGAAAGTCTGAATGTCATTCTAATTATTTTATATCATTCCAATAATAACTTTAATATATGTAAAAAGCTATATTTGTATACTTTGTTTATAACATAGCATGTCTTCCCTAGCTGTTATTACATTTCAAGTATGCTATCAGTAGCACACTGAACGAGAACCCAGAATGTAACTTAATATGCCTCTTTAGTGTCATTTATTTCATCTTGTATTATATTTAATAGCCCATTACTCAACTATGCCAAGATATAAGAAACTGTGCCACATAATATACATGTCACCATAATAATGATTAACTTTTAATAAAAGGAATAATTTAACCTTTTAACTTTAAATGAAAATAAGTGGCTTTAATTTCATATATAGCTAAAAGAATCAAACTCTAACATTTTAAAAAGAGAACTAGTAACTATTTGAAGTAGGGATAGAAATAAATAAATGATTTACCTTGTAAAAAGCAATATTCAGCACCTGTTCATAAGTATTCAAGCACTTCTTTAAATTAATAAGAATCCATAACCATGAAATACATGGATTTTAATTTGAACTTTAGTTTTTTTACTGTTTTTGTCTTTTATTAGCCAACCATCAATTGTTGCATTTCTCTTCAAAAAAGCTGATAGTTTCCAGTCCATTTCTTGTTTTTTTTTTTTTTTTTTTGCAGCATTTTATTTTTCTATATAAAGTCCATTGCCTCTTCCAATGTGTTAAAAATATTCTTTCCTTTTGGAAGATGAATCCTTACTTTTACTGAACACAAGATTTGTGCTTTAATATTGTTTTTATTAAGGTTTTAACGTGTGACACACATGCTTTTCTCCTTGACATCACTAATGTTGAATAGTCATTGTCAAATCTTACAGTTTTCTTCTTCTTTTGGCAGTTCCCATTAGGGGTCAACACAGCAGATCATCTGTTTCTATTTCTTCCTGTCCTCTGCATCTTGATCTGTCACACCAACCACCTGCACGTCCTCTCTCACCACATCCATAAACCTTATCTTAGGCCTTTCTATTTTCCTCTTACCTGGCATCCTTAGCATCCTTCTCCCAATATACCCACTCCAAACCAATGCAATCTCACATCTCTGGCTTTGTCTCCAAACCATCCAACTTGAGCTGACTCTCTAATATACTGATTCCTAATCCTGTCCATCCTCATCACACCCAATGCAAATCGTAACATCTTTAACTCTGCCACCTCCATCTCTGACTCTTGTCCTTTCATCAATGCCACTGTTTTCAGTGTATTGTCAAATCTTATAGCATTTTCTTTCATTTTAACTGGAAAATTAGTCCATGCAGCTTTTAAGATTAAATCCTTATCTTGACTTGAGAAAAATCTTATCTTATGATTACTGACCGTGGTGAAGGTGTTTTTTTTAAAGATGAGTTGGAAAGTGATCTGTGTGCCCTTTAGATGCTAAAGGAAAAAGCTTCAGGCAGGTTCAAAATTTTAGGCAGCCAGGTATTAAGGAATTGAATCATACTGTCGTCCTCTACTTTTTCAGGAATCCTGTAAATCCTGATGTTATTCCTTCTAGATCTGTTCTCTAAGTCTTCTAATTTATCCCAAAATAAATTGTTTTATTTTAGAAGATATTCAGTGTTATTCTCATTTTCAAGTAATCTGTCATCAAAATCAGACAATGACTTTTCTATACTCGAGATTTCTGAGGATTATTGTTTAAGAGATTCACTCAGCACTTCAGCTTGTTTTTTACATTCCTCTTTAAAATTGTTCATTTTGCTTTCTAATTTATCTGTCTTTACAGATAATACTTTGATGTTACTTAGTATAGCCTATATGTCTTTTCATTGTACTGTCCTGTACACTTGACTTAGAGTGGCTCGTTCGGAGACAAGTAGTTCTTTCTAGTTTTCTTGACAAGAAAAAGCAATTAAATGAGTTTCAAACTTGTTATTTTTTGTAGTAAATCTTTCAGCAGTTGTTCAACTATAAATCCATCAAGTTTTGAAATATTCTATTTGAGGTTTTTATAAAAGTCCTGTCAAATATGTTAAAATGAAGCAGAGCTACAAAACAGTGTTGTTAACTGCTCACCATCTTAGCCATGCCCCTCCATGTATCTTCTTTTAGGTACATAACATAGTTATTCTTTGTCTTTTAGCTGTTTTATTCTAAGTGTATCATATTCTGTCAATTATAATTTACTTCTGTTATATATTTACAATGTCATATCCTTATTTTTTTACACCCATGCTGAGCTTGAATAGGTCCTTCAGGAGCGAAAGAAAGAAAGAAAGAAAGAAAGAAAGAAAGAAAGAAAGAAAGAAAGAAAGAAGAAAACAAGTTAAAAAAAGAAAAGATGGATAATGTGGGATATATTTCTGTCTCTTGTCAGATGTAGAATCATTCATTTGCTATCAACATTTCAGAATGGATTACATGAGATAGATTTCTTACTGTGCAGATACAAAATACTTAAGTTCCTACCACAATTTTGAATGGCACATGTTACTGATAATATGAACATGGTAGCTATGTTATACCCAAGGAATGCAGGTATGTTATCCCTAGTCTTCCATGAATTATATAAACTGCTAAACTGGTACTGAATTTATACAATGTTATGCTACTTTACCACTGAGAGTATGTAGGCATTGGACCAATTTTTAAATGCCAATAACTTAAATAATGTAAGAAAAGTTTACATGTGGTCTGTTAACTGTGATTCTGTAACCGTTAAATTGATCCTACGTTCTGTGTTCCAAGCTTAATAGTTGTAGAATAGTATATCTTATAACTGCATGAATAGATGTGAAAGAATGCCATTTAAGTTTGTACTTTTCCATTGTTTTCTTCAATGGTTTGATTCCTACATTTACAGTATTTCAAGGCATGATGTCTCCCAATTTAAAATATTTTAGTTCACTTACATGTGTTCATATTCGGTTAATATGTGAAATAGATGCATTTTTTGAAGAAGGGCTGAAGTTGTTGGTAGAATACTTTTTTTTTAACAAAACTGAAGTTGTATCTAGTGAATGTTATAACAGTACAGAAGAACAAATGCATGGTTAACTTATAACAAATGTTAAAAATGGAAATGAAGATATGATTGGTTTATTAACAGAGAATTAAGTCTACTGTTTGAACAGACTATTATCTCTAGGTCATTATAATTACTAAGATGATTTCCTGGTTGCCTTGGAAGGGGAAATAATGCACAAGTCTGAAATTTATACATTTAACATAAATAATTAGTGAAAGTGAAGTTTAATGTGATTGATTTCTGTACCAGTCATGCTATACTTGCTTTATACTGCCGGAAAATGGACAATGACTACGTTTAAATTTAACTTTTACAAGTGATGTATTGAATCTTTCATTTTGCAATGCTGATTACAAGGTTGAAGTTTATCATGTCTCCTGCTGTTTTTTATAAACAGTTGTACTCAGTAATGTTATTGTAAGTAATGGAGGATATAAAAGAAATTAGCTTGTTAGTGTGTGTGTGTGTGTGTGTGTGTGTGTGTGTGTGTGTGTGTGTGTGTGTGTGTGTGTGTGTGTGTGTGTATGTTTGTGTGTATGGAGTATACTGGAACCATTGATGGCCTAGAGATTTTCATGAAAGGCTTCTAGTATACGTAATACATGGAAATTAGAAAAGTAGAGGTATGACTTGCACATTTAAATCTCACATTATTAGAATATGTTTGGTAGATTGTGGGTACTAGATGGACTAAGATCTTATGAGGGAGTGATGGGGTGGATAAAGTATGAGTTTACAGTATTACTTTGTCTGAGGTAGTAGACCAGGCATGAGTTGCATGTATGCCAACAGAGGATTTTAAGGGTGGTTGTACGGAGACACCAAGTATATAAGTTATACATGATTTAATCTTGTGTCAAGATGATGTAGCAAGGTAAAAGGTGTGAGAGGAAGGAATCCAGATGGGATATTCAATACTGCATTATGGAGATGTTTATGTATAAGACAACTCTCACTTGGTCAAGAAAGTGATAATTTAGTTTGTTGTTTAATACATTAAAGTTTGCTTTTATGTGGTTCTGTATGATATTTTTTTTACAGTACCAAACTACTTCAGTTTCTTAATTTATGTATGACCGTGTCAGAAGTGGACATAAAGTCAAAGTAGACAGGGCTTATTCATTATTTTCTCTTGCTACAATCATGTTGCTGTAGAATGATATATTACAAGTTCACACAGACCTCTACCTCCCAAAGTTATTTGGTGAACTATTATACAATCCCTTCCTAGTTATAATCTGTGAAAACATTTTCAAAACCACTGTCACCATATGTTTACTGGTAGGTGATAGTAAACTAATATGTCTATAACAGAATGGATTACTCCTAGCACCTGTTACATGTTTATTCTGGGGGGCAATCCTCCCTGCACCTCCCACACCCCCTGCTAATTATATATACCAACTCTGAGATCGCACTACACTGAGGGAAAGGGTAGACTTCCCAATCTGTGTTACACCAATATCCTCAAAGGAAAATGCACCAGTACATCAATCTTCTGAGGTATGATCTTCTGAAATTTCATGATAATGAATTTTCATTGCTGTGGTCTCAACTGTATACGATTTGGGATTGGGGTTATTTGGGATTGCAAAGTAGATCTATACATATATATATATATATATATATATATATATATGAAATAATATATGGTATGTTGATTTAATCAATGCATTTTTCACTCTTTTTGCTAGTAATTTTCATGTAAACTTTACAGATGTGGTGAGAGAATGTGTTAAAAACCATAAGTCATGGTTTGCTAGTCCATCTAAACCAGATGTCTTTCTTATATTCAAATTTGAAAGAAGAATGATAAATATTTTCCATTTATGGAAAAGCTCTGATTATTTTCAGTTTTGTTACTACCATGGTTACCTGAGGCTTTGCCAATGTGGAATGCAAAATATTGTTCAGTGCAGAGTCAATTATGTCATTGGTCTGACTAAATACCTGTGTAGCAATGAGGGCAGCTTGTGCCCCTATGTATGCCAATCTGGTCATGTTGGAGTGGGAGAGTAGATATGTTTTTGGTAGTCCATTTCAAGGGAATATTAACATTTTATCTCAGGTTCCTTGACGATATTTTTATTTTATGGAAAGGAACCACAGAAACGCTTACCATGTTTATGGAGTACTTGAACAATAGTACCAGTTTTCTCTTCTTTACACACACATGGCATCTTGATACTATCAATTATTTGGACATTACCATTGTCAAAACTAATAAGAATTTTAAATCCACGATTTACCATAAGGACACCTGGTGCAATAGCTATTTGCACTTTGACAGCTATCATCCTATATTCCAAAAGAAAAGCCTTGTGAAGGGACAGGCAGTTAGGATAGCTAGGATGACTTCAGATTTCAATGATTTGAAGAATGAATTTCTTTTTTTGGGTAGCAAGTTTATTGAAAGGAATTATCCTTCAGATATGGTTTGTGACATATTGGCTGAGGTTTATGGTGAATGGGGCAAAAGATATAAGCCCCTGTTAGGTCAGCCCTTTGTTGCTTCAGGGTATCAGTGTAGAGGTGGGAAAGACTTCAGGGGGTCCTGTGTAACAGAGTTTACAACATTCTCAGATACCTTCACCAATATTATCAGTTCTAATTGGTGTATGTTAAAAAGTAATAAAGATCTTTTCGAAGCAGTAGGACCCAAACCCATATTTACCTTCAGGACAGGAAGGAATTTTAAAAATGTTTTTGAACAGATTGATAATAATGTAAGATATTTTAATAGGAATACCTTTCCTTGTTGCAGTTGTAGTCAATGTCCTTACATCTTCAGTGATGCACATATCAGATTAAAGAATGGGCTTAATAGCATTGTGAGATTCTGCAAAGGCAACTGCAGAACCAGGATGTTGGTCTATTTAGCGATATGTGGTGGTTGCCCTGCATTCTATGTTGGAAAAACCGAGAGAGCACTTAGAGATAGAATATATGAACACACATATGATATTAGGACAGCCAAGGAAAGTAGTGCACTTTTTAAACATTCTGAGACATGTGCTTCTTTTTCTGGTTACAAATTTGGCATCATTGAAGTTGTCAGAGATAATGGTAGTGGGGGAGATTGTAAAAACATTTTATTAAATAAAGAACTGAAATGGCAACTTAGGCTGAGGGCACATATTGCTCCTGGTCTTAATGAATATATCAGTATTAAACCAGTTTTGCTAGCTAAAGCAGCTAGGGTTTAATACGAATTTTATTGGAGGAATATTTGTTTTTTTATTCATGTTTATGTCTTGTTTTTTCTTTGATTAGGGTTAAAAGTATTTAACACTAGTTTATTTATATATATTTACATTTTTCATGTGTAATGTATGTGTTTCTTTAAAAGTTTAATTGGATGTTTCATGAGGCATTATATAAGTCTTTTGTAGCACCTGTGTTTTTCGTATCTGATGAAGTCTTGTCCAGACGAAAGCGCTTGTACATAAAGGTCATTCTGCCTTCATTCATGGTTGGATCCTTCTTCATTATTTCATTGACTAAATACCTTACCATTTTTGAGGAAGAAGAATGGCTAAGTGGTATCTCAGCTCTTATGAATATATTTATAAAAAGCTTTTTTGTTGTCCTTAACATCACTAGATATTTCTTCAAAAAAAGCTTGACCATTAGCAATTTGTAGTTTTATCTACCTGTCTAACTTATTTAGTTGTATTTTCAGCAGATGATACATACCAGCCTTTGGCTTCTAAAGTATTGTATTTCTTGGGTCTTTAGCAGAAGATCGAAACTCCTAAAGAGGGAACGTTCTTTAATCAAATGCTAAAACGCGAAACCACACAATATCAAATGTACGGAACAGCGATTTTTTTCCCAGGAAAAAAAAAAATTGCTACTCTAAAAAACAAACAAAAAAAAATCCAGAGACAAAATAAAGTGGGGGGCTTCACCCCCCCCCCATCTTAAATATACCAACTCCGAGATCGCACCACAGTGGAAGAAATGGCAAAATCCTGACAACCGCCTGTTCTGTACGTTTGATATTGAGTGTTTTCGGGTATTAGTGTTCGATTAAAGAGCATTCGCTCTTTTAGAGTTTCGATCTTCTGATATAGACCCATATTTCTCAGTTTGATTAACCTTCTTGTTTTCTGAATTGCTTTCCCATTTTCTTAACTTTGTCTTTTCCCAGTGTTAAAGTACTTTTCTGACTGCTCTAAATCTATTAATAAGACCCATTAAATGTCTTCACATATCTTCAGTGTCTTTATCTATGAAGCTCTCTTCCCATGGGATGTTTAAGATACTCATTTGACTCTCTTTATTTCTTGATCATAACACACTTGTTCTGTTTATCTCTTACAGTGTTATTAGCCATAAAGAAACAATTAAGGCATTATCATTATTACTCATCAGGAGAAAAATAAAAAACAAAATGAAGAAACTGTAACATCACATGATATAGAAACAATAGGTGCTGTTCATAATTCCAAGGCTTGCACATTCATAGCATTTATCTGTGAAGAGTGTTGCTATGCCTATATGCAAATATACTGAGCTCAGGTTATTTGCAATGGTTAAGGCAGTGCAAATGTTTTTATGAGGAAAACACCAGGTTTAGTAAAATGCTTAAAATTGGTAAAGTAATGGTTTATGCACGTGGGAAGTAATATGTTAAAATGTTAATGCTTGGATGAATATATATGCTTTGGGATATTAGGGACAATTGCTGCTATGTACAGGTTTGGCAGAAGTATTGACAGGTAGTTAAGGCAAGCGGTGCTCAGCAAAGCCATTTAGAATGTGTTTTAAAAATATAAAAGGGTTTATGAATTTTGTATAGCAGTATCCTTATATGGACACATTGGTTGTTTCACTGAAAGATGGCAATGGAGAAGGTAGGAAAAATGGAATAAATGACAAAGAGAATACAACAACAGGGTAGTGAGGAGGTGGGACAGAATGGGTTCTATATTTTTGGCAGGTGATAGACAACCCTATTGTTCAATTTATTTTGTATGTATTAGTGGGTTTTAGGGGAAGGAAGTAGGTTAGAGGGTGTAGGAGAGAGGCTTATGGAAGAAGGGAGATGATGAAGAGTTGCCACCAGACCAGTCACACTCCGGTCTGTCGGACCTCAAATGTTTTCACCACTTAATGGTTTTGCAGTGGAAGACCCTAACATTGATGTAATAATCACCTATATTGCATACTCTAACTGGTCGCCCTTTCCAACTCAATGTTGTTGGTGCTTGGACATGTAACCTGGCTTGCCCTTTTCAGTTTTATCTCTCTCTGTTATTTGTAGATTTCCCCTTATTTACTTGTGAATATTTTGTTTTCTTCTTGTTTCCCCCCGCAGGTGGTAGCACAGGTAAAATATGCTCTTTAACTTCTATACTTGTACTGTCTTGTATCTCTGAATTAGTTAAATGCAGTTCTATATATGTTTTATCTTGAACACAATGGAATTGTAATTTCTAAACTACTCTTATCTAATGTTATCTGCAAATACTGCTTGTAGCATAACAGTGAAAAACTACTACTACTACTCATCCTGTGAGCAGGGTAGCATGGTTTCCATCTATGAAACTGTATGCAAAATGAAAAGATTTACTTTTCCAACAAAGCACTTAAATAGGCAGATAACTGCTCCAAATTGTCACTCAGTATGTACTTTGCTTTTCTTTCACTTTAATAAAATGTTTTTAACTCAGGTGTGCTTTATTAAGCATAAAATGAAACCAAATACCCATGAGTGGCAGAAGCATGGCAGACATATCGATATGCACACACCAACATGACTGCCCTCTGTATGCCTTTTTTAATTGTTATTGACTAATTCCCCATCAATTGTATGAAGGAATTATACATAGTGGTTATAACTATTAATATATTTGGCCTGAGAGTTCTTGCTTTTTATCTTAGCATCCCATTTTAGGAAAAAAATGTGGTCTTATTCTAAAATTCCCTGCTGTAGTGTAACTTTACATGAGATGTGTTAACTCTCCTAGGACAGAGATGTACAAACAAGGTAACAGTACAAAACAGTGTAGGTGTTGTGCTGAAAGGTAACAGTTTTAAATTTTGGGAGTCCTGGAACAGCAAGACTGAATATGCAAAACTAGAGGTGGGAGAAACTGGGTTGTTTCCCTTTTCTTTGGAGTTTGGTGATCTCAAAGTTAATATATACAGTGGCAGTGCAATGGGAATTTACACCTCTACAAAAAAAAAAAACTTTTAAAGGAGAGTAGCATATGTCCACATTCACTGCTTTCCTTTAGCTTTGCTGTTTTGTGTTTTTCCATAATTCCTGCACTTGCAATTACTAGTCTCAGAATTACAGTAGGAAACCATGATGAAAATGTGTTTGAAAATAAATGGCTATGCTTTATTAAAAATGACACAGAAACATGGTCTGCTGATACTGAAACAACTGAGAAGGGATAAAATATTTTAAGTGATTTATGAACCCAAGCCCTCCAGAATGCTCTTGTAATTATACCAGCTGCAGCACTGAGGTAGCCAAATCTGTATTTACTCAAACACACTATCCATTTTGTCTGTAGTATCCTGTGATAATACAAATAACTATTACTCTTCAGCAGGGTATAGGTTTAAGTCCTAGTCAAGATACCCAATTCCTTCTGTCATATATCTATATATCTGTAAACACACACACACACACACACACACACACACACACACACACACACACACACACACACACACACACACACAGACACACACACTGGTGTGTTATTTTTCTTAATAATTTTTTTTATTGAAATCAAAACTGAAATATACACAGTTATTAAAATAATTGTACAGATTTTTGATACATTAGATAAAAATAAAAAAAAGAATGGTGTAATAAACAATAATACCATAAACTATATACAGAAATGTTCACTGTACAAGAATGAAATATTACTGTTTGGCTAATAGAAAAAGGATTTGATTTTACATTCAGGTTATTGGTTTTCCAATAGTTCAGATATACTCTTCAAATATTTATATGTTGTATTCCTTGAGGATCTAGATCTAATTGTCAACATTTCGAGTTTAGAAACATCCTTGAGAAGATCTTTAAAATTTTGAAAAGATGGACTATGTGAAGATTTCCAATTTTTTGTGACTTCTTTCCTGGCGATGGACAATATAGACAATAAGATTGAATATTTGCTGGGTTTTACACATTTTGGGATTGGAGTGTTAAACAGAATAAGTGATTTAGTAATAATAAAATTATCTGTAAAGATTGTGGGCAGGATTCACGAAGGCTTGCACGGAGTCTAAGAGTAGTGTAAGACTCCATGCAGCCTTCGCGATCCAGGAACAGCTCTAAAGTCCGTGTAAGAGACCAGCTAAAACGTCTCTTACACGGAGTGGGAGTGGATATGCTAATCACCTCACTTGCAGCCGAATAGCATGCAAATGAGGTAGATTAGCAATCCAGGAAGCCCAAAGCAGCCCATGTAAGAGCCGTTTTAGCTGCAGAAATGTACTCAGTTGACAACTGAGTACGTTTCTGCAAAAGACACAATGGAGCCATGTCAGCTCCAAATAAAGGGTGCATATGTGTCAGGCAGCATGCCAATGGCCAAATATGTGGCCATTGGCAAGGTACCTCGATGCAAATATGAGAAATAAATATTTTATTTTCGACGATCGCAGATGTTTAAACGCAGCGCAGCCCCGCGCAAACGGGTTGCTCTATAGAAAACATAAAAATGAAGGTTATAAACCCACAAATGTGGGTTTTATGCAATACATGGATTTACAATGCAGGGACCAGCAGACCAAAAACAACATGGCCACTGTTTAGTGGTTGCTAAGGGGGAAGCTGAGTCTAAGACATGTAACTAAGCATAAGTAGGCAATCTGATGCAAATGAGTGTTAGGATACTGAATTCCACTGTCACATAGCAAATGAGCAAATTCTGAGTAGTGTAAGAGTTACATAAGGGGGAGGAACAGAGTAGGAGATAGGTGACATCACAGGGGGGAATGGCAGAAAGAAATGCAGTTCATTGGAGGTCAGTGTTACATGACAGATGTCAGACACATATCATGGAAAGAGGAGTGCCACAACATAAGCATGGCAAAAGTCAAGAAATGGAAGGTGTACACTGTTGCCTACACCAAAGTTTCTTGCTGGGCGTGCATGCGCACGTGTGCTCGCCATGAAGCGTGAGTAGGACAGTATGCACGCGTGTAAGGCAGACTGAGCATGTGGGAGCGTGTTGGTAGATGTTTAACACTGTTTGCGCTGGTGTGCGCGCGTGTAGGGCAGACTGAGCATGTGGGAGCCTGTTGGCAGACTTGTAAGACTGTTTGCACTGGTGTGCGTGCATTTTAACCCGAATAAGCAGATTCTGAACCGTGTAAGCATGTGCGCGCGCGTGTAAGCCACTGTGAGCGTGTTTCTGCTGGTATGCACGCTGCTCCCCCCTGAGGAAACAGAAAGGAAAAAGGAAGCAACAGAATTCGTAGGAAGCTAGCAGGGAATACTGCTGGAGCTAGCAGGTGAAAACAATTAGAAGCAGGCAATTACACAGGCAGAATAGTAGCCCAGCCCAGCACTTAAAACTCTGCAAACAGCAGTGCAGGATGTTTCTCTCAAGAGACACTGCAAGACAGGAGTAAGCTATTAGAAGTGAAAACTGAAAAAGCTGAACTCAGAGCAGAAATGTTAGGGGCTGCCATAGCTGTCATAATGAGACATAGGCGACTTGCTGAGGGTGGTGACAATGCAGATGGTGCCAGACAACCCACAGTGAGGAGACGGAGAAGAGTGTACAGGCTCAGGGTCACCTACCACGGGTTACATGAGCTGGAGATAGTAGAGCACTATAGAGTGGACAGAGACCTCCTGCAGCAAATAGTTGAGCTGTGCAGGCCACGCCTCACACACAGAACCAACAGAGGGGAACCCATCCCAGTGGAAACCAAGGTATGTGTTGGCCTAAGAATACTAGCAACAGGTACCTTCCAAAGACCAACTGGTGATATGATGGGGATATTACAGGCATCAGCCTCCAGGGTACTGCACCAGTTCCTGGATGCCATGTCAGCACATGTCGGTGATCATGTATATTTCCCCAATGCCCGTGAGATATTGGCCAGCAATATGCATCTCTTCCAGCAAATAGCGGAATACCCTGAGGTAGTGGGTGCAATAGACTGCACGCACATACGCATCAAAGCACCAGCCGGTGAGTGGGGTAGGGCCTACATTAATCGCAAGGGCTTCCCCTCCATCAACTGCCAGGTTGTCTGTGATGCCCAGGGCATAATAATGAATGTGTGTGCTGGCTGCCCTGGGAGCTACCATGATTCCCACATCTGGCATTTGACGCAGCTGTACCAGACATTTGCCAATGGGGACATCCCAAACGGACACCTAGTGGGGGATGCAGGTTATGCACTGGAGCCGTGGCTGATGACACCCATCAGAAATGTACACACACCTGAACAGGAACGCCATAATGAGGCACACGCGCAAACACGTAATGTAATAGAGCGTGTGTTTGGGCTGCTCAAGTCACGGTTCCGGTGTCTGGACACATCTGATGGAGCCTTGCAGTACACACCAACTACATGTACCCAAATTGTCATGGTATGTGCTATGCTACATAATATGATCTTGCGAAAACAGCTGAAGCAGGACCAGCATAGGGCTGGGCCAAACAGCCCCCCACCATTGCCAAGGCCATCACAGGCAGAGCGTGACTCGGAGGAGGAACAACCTGAGCCTGCCCCAGTAGGCAGAAGGAGGCGTGCCCCGTATGCCCTGGCCTTGGCAAAGAGGCAACGCATAGCACATACACTGGCTCAGTAGGAACCCTGGGAATGATACCCCCTCTGACTCACTCAAATAATAACAGGGATGCCTAAAATGACATGACCTGCTCACAAACATGTACAGGGAGTGGAATATGTGCATCCGACAGAGGCAGCCCTGCAGCACCACCTGATGCATGAATGCCATGTGTTAAGTAATGTAACACAGTGTACTATATGCACACCTGAGGACCGTGACTAACATCCTACCCTCACCAAGCATCATGCCACAATATGACAATGAGATGATCAATTGCAATAATTGGCTGAAGTATTGCAATTAGTCAAAGGGGATCCAATGTGTGCCAGCCTGGGATGACATGCTGAGCATGACATGATGCTCCACCTGCTAGGACTGGCGTGCACCTACCAGTGCAGGCCGTATGGATACTGGCAAAGGCTGTTGTTACCCACAGCGTGCCCTGAATAGGTAAGGCTGAAAACACAAACCTACCTCCATAGGTATCAGAAGGGATAAGAACCTAGATGTAATGCTACCCAATGCCAAAAGTCTAAACAGCAAGATGCATGCAGTCTAAACTCACCCAGTAAGGAGAATGTTGATATCTGTGCTGTAACAGAAAACTGGGTCAAGGCTCACAACAGCACCCTAACACTACCAGGTTACACCTCATACTGTGCTGTACAGCCTCAAAACATGGAACAAGCTACAAAAGGAGGGTGACTAGCAATAATTGTCAAGGATAACCACACCCCCATGTTGGTACCACAACAAGAAGCAGCATGGACTAGCCATGGTCAAGTAACAGTGGCTAAAACTGCCTCCCAGTTTATAGCCTGCTACAGACTACCGTCACAACACCAGGAACTGCACCTGGCCTATGTTGGAATACATGAATATACCAAGTCCTCCAAACCACATTATATTGGGTGACTGAAAATACCCAGACATAGACTGGGAGCATTATACTAGCTCTAACACTGTAGGACAAAAGTTCATAGAATCCATAAACCAAAATGCCCAGGAACAACGTACCACTCCCACAAGAGGGGTAAGCATACTGGATGTGATAATCAGCAACATGGGTACTGGATGGCAAAATGAGAAGTGTATTGCTCACTGGTAAGACCAGACCATAGAGTAATCACACTGGATATACACATCCTGACCACAGTCCCTGGCCAGAAAACCACAGTGAAAAACATGTGTAAAGCAAAAGTTGCACTCCTCCAAACTGATGTGGAATCCATTAAAGGCCCTGTGCAGGTGCAAAATGTGGGCCACACCTCAGAACCTGTTATACAGGCATTCCATGAACACTGCCAGGAATGCTTGGATTATGCAATCCCAAATAAAACCAAGACACAATGCCATACATGCAGGCATCTGGCATGGTGGACTCCAGCCATTACCAAACCATGCAAGAGAATGAGGAAGCTACTACATGATAGAGCAAACATAAAAAAAGAAGTAATCACTGATCAGTAGTATGGCAATAAAATATGTCCACACATACAATCCACTAAGGCCAGCTACAACAAGTTGAATCTGTGAATCTTGAGGCAATGTTACACCTGCCCCAAGTATACAGACAACACTCAACTCCCCCCAAGAAATACAAATATATGTGAGAGATGCAACCATTTATCCAAACTGGAGACTGGGCTCCCTCAACCCAGTACTCCCAAAACTAGTCAGGAGGAGAAGGTAACCACACACACTACAAACCCAGTCCCACATAGACCTATGACAACTGCAAACCAAAGACATAAACACAGAAAAACATACCCGGAGGCCCGAATTACAAACACACCACACCAACAGAGGCCTCCAAAGCAGACACCCAATCAAACAACCTCCAAACATAGCACATGCAACACATAGTACACAAAGTTGGTGTGCCAAACAATCACAGGCCAGAAGGAGAAACAACATGCCTGATACAGTTGTAATAGGTGACTCCATAGTGAGACACACTGCTGTCCCGCACACCAGACTGAACAAGGGAAAGGGTACAGTAAGCTGCCTGTAGGCTGCAACAATATGCCACATAACACAAGTATGCAGGTCACCCCAAAGCAAGTAGAAATATGATGCAGTCATAGTCCATGCTGGTGTGAATGACCTGAGATGTACCTCCCCGGACTACATGAAAAGAGACATAGATGAGCTCTCCGATTATGTAGTCCAGGCCGGTATGACACTGACCGTTTGCAGCATCCTACCCTCACCAAGAATGATGCCACAGTACAAACACAGAATGATCAGTTATAACAAGTGGCACAATTACTGGTGTCATTCCAAGGGGATCCAATGTCGGTCTGCTTGGGATGTCATGCTTGACAAGCCACGCAGCTGTTCCAGGGATGGCTTGCACCTGTTACCCCTGGGCGTCTGGATATTGGATAAGGCTTTTGCCACCTCCATAGAGCCTTTCGTAGGCAAGGCTGAAAAGACTAACTCACCACCCTAGAAAACATAAGTGGAAAGAAACATAAGGGTAATGCTGACCAATACCAGATGTGTAAACCTCAATATGCATGCTCCCGAGGCCCTCCCCAGTATGGAGAACATCGATGTCTGTGCAGTGACAGAAACCTGCTGCAAGCCTCCTGACAGCACACCAGCACTACCAGGTTATACCACATATCATGCGTTATGGCCCCAAAACCTGGAACAAAACATAAAAGGAGGGTGAGTATCCATATTCAGCACAGACACCCATACGTCCAGG
This sequence comes from Protopterus annectens, assembly GCF_019279795.1. Classification (NCBI taxonomy): domain Eukaryota; kingdom Metazoa; phylum Chordata; order Ceratodontiformes; family Protopteridae; genus Protopterus; species Protopterus annectens. The sequence goes on along the minus strand of NC_056738.1, from coordinate 142,538,824 downwards.
TAACTTACAATGCACAAGGCATTGGAGTCCACCCATGTGCAACTAACCATAGGCAAGACTGCCGTACAGTCTGTAGCATGCTACAGACCACACTCTCACACACAGGAACCCCACCCAGCCATCCTGAAGACACTGGACAGTATGAATGTCCCACCAAATACCAAACAAGGTACTCACAAATTACCACATAGGTGGTAAACCATTATGTATGGAAGGAGTAATCAGGGACTTAGGGACACAAGTGGACATTAACCTGTTATGTGACACTCACATTGCCAATGTGGCACTGTCTATATTGGACACCGTATCATGAAAGGATTCACATCTACGTCAACAGAGGTCATTGTGCCCCTATACTGTTCTCTTATCAGACCCATAATCTAGTACAATGCCTCATTTGGGATGTACCTTACCTGACACCTGCAGCAGTTAGAAAGACCTCAAAGGTACCTCACCAAGTGGATAAAGGGTCTCAAATATATGTCATATGCTGCCTGGCTGTAGACACCCCAGCTGAATGCGGTCACATACCGCCTACACAGAGGCATTGTATGTCTGTTGTACAAGGCCATGTCCAACACAGGAGTAATGGACATGCTCCACCCCAGAAAACTCAAAGCCATCGGAGCTGTGAGAGTGAGAGATGTCAACCTCAACACATAATGAAATAGGATATGATGGAGGGACAGATACATAACCCAGAGGCTCCCCACACCCTGGAACAGAATCCCACTCCATGTTAGGCAGAGCCCTTCATTGACACTCTTCAACAGGAATCTTGCCAAGTGGATGGATGATCGTAGATTTACACTGGGGGTCTTCACTGTGTCATGTCCAGACAGAGGCACAGCAAAGCAAATCATAAATGGCCATAATATTCACATAGCAAGTGGTGGCGAAAGCCACACACACTCTGGCTAGGCTTACAAATGCCCTAGGGTGGATAGCCTAGTATGAACCTATGAACCTATGAAGATACAAATTGTACAGGACACTAAGGATAATCCCAAGGCTTCCTCAACTGATGGTAGGAACCGTGTTGGGAATTCACAGATATGCTCTGAATCACACAAATATTACAAACAACATACCAAACACACACACATATTGCCAACATACATCCTAACAGGTGCAGTGCAAACCCCCCCCCCCAGAATGCAAAATATCTATCCCAGCAGACTGCTGGCCCCCTGACATTGCAGATGCTGAGGTAACAGCCAGCATCTACAAAGCAAAACACACAGCAGCAATGGTATGAGATGGTGTCCTGGGCTGAGTCCAACAAGGACTCCAAGAAGAATGGAATGCCAAATCACACTACTGCTCAATGCCAGCCTTACCACAGGATATGTACCCAAAGAGCAGTGTACAACAACAGTGGTCATTCTCAACAAAGGTGTTGCCTGAATGGATACTGAAAACTACCACCCCAGAATCCTGAGAAGCTTGGTCTGCACAGCTATGGAAAGGATCAGCATGTACCGCAGACATAAAGATATTGGGGACCTACTGACACCGGACCCTACCCAGTGTGGCTTTCTTAAGTGCAGATCCTGCCCCTAAACATGTTTGACTCATTTGAAACAGTCATTAAGGTCATTGATGAGGGCAATGTGGTCCACACAGCGTAGCCGGACCTTGCAAAGGCTTCCATACAATACCCTATGTGTTCATTATAGATATGCTCACCAGCTTAAATATAAACCCCTATGTCAGTACAGGGGTTGCAAACCAGACCAAGGACAGAACTGACATGGTCAGACATGCTGCAGCCATGTCAGACTACAAACCAGATATAACTGGCATCCCACAAGGCTTGGTCCTGGGACCTCCCTCATTTGGTATATATGTCCCATAGGTACAGGCCAACATGGAAGGACTGTGTCTGAACATGTTTGCAGAGGACAACAAACTGCCCACCATATCTGACCCTCCAGCTGACACAAGCATCCCACAAAAGGGCCACATAGAAACAGACAACTGGTGCCATAGCCATGTCAGCAAGCTAATTGCAGAAAAGTGTATAGTCAACCCCCGTGGATACACAGTAAGTGCCCACCAATTACCACATAGGTGTTAACCCATTACATACTTAACATGTAATGAGAGACCTGGGGACACAAGGTGATAGATATCCTGCATTGGACAAACATGTGGCTGTAGTGTTTACAGAAACATACCATATACCCACCTAATCATGAAGGTTGTCAGATCTAGATAAGGGAGGTCATTGTGGCTCTGCAGTCATCCTTCATCAGCGTTACAATTGACTACAATAGCCCCTGTGGGATGTACCTCAGCAGACACCTCCATCAGCTGTAAAGTCCCCAACAGTACCTCACCAGGAGTATCAAAGAGCTTGAACAGATGCCATGTGTTGCCTGATTAAACAAACTGCAGCTACACACACTGCCATACTGCCCACCCAGAGGCAAGCTGTGCCTGATGTATAAAGCCATGTCCAAGCTGGAATCAATAAACATGCTGCACCTTGTACAATCTGAATGGCAGTGAGCTATGCACATGAGAGACCTGAACCCCAGCACTGACATACATAGGACAAGCTGTAATGCATGATCCATAACACAGAAGCCACCCCCACTCATGAGTAAACTCCCAGTACAGGTTATCCATAGAGTCACTCATCGATTCTCCTCAAGAGGAATCTTGATGAGTGGATGGGAGATGGTAGGTTTACCCTGGGTATCACTGTTATGTCACAGGTAGACAGAGGCACAGTATACTAACCATGACATATGTCATGGCAAACTCCACTTACAATGTGTGTCGAAGGACAAACACACTCTCCGACTAGCATTAGAAATGGCCTAAGGCACATCGCTAGTGTTTGCAAATGTACACCTATGTTGTGGAATACACTACCGATGTTGGACAAGCCTGGTTTAAGTAGTTCATATCTGAACATAATGCAACATGGTCAGATGTGCACAACTGGCCCCTAACCAGGCTGTTGTGCTCACTATGGAACTGTAAAGCAGTGATTGGACTAAAGCCCAGGATACTGTCCACCACAGTGAAAGTACTGAACCAGTACACTATACGGTACTACAGTGTTAGGTCAGTATGAAAGGATGTTGACAACTGTATGCAAAGTATCCCATGCAAACCCTGCAGGCACAGTATAATCCCTGTTGTCTTCACACACAAAGCAGTTGGACAGTAACTACACAACATGACACAACACACAACCAAAACGGGAGATATTTGTTGAAGTTCACACTCATCCACAAATGTGGTGGGCTGCAGAGTTCAACATATGGAAAGCTCACACTGGGCATGCTCGCACACTTTGATAAATGAGACATATGTCAGACAACATGCCATGGGAAGGCTGAACTGGGCATGCTCACACACTTAGGCCAAATCTCAGTTTAGCAGTTGGCCACACATATCTGGTATTTGTACGTGTTATTCCATGAACCAACCACATTACAGCAATCTGCCCAGTGCACACAGTTAAATGACTACAGAGACATACGTGATATAGTGGAACCCTCCCATATGCAAACATCTTCCACAGATACACAAGTTGTTCATACAAACAGGGAAGGCTATGGCAATAAAGACCTGCAAACAGTCTATCAGCAACAAATAATGTGCATCTGACAATTAAACATATAGGTGTAGAGGTCAACACTAGGCTGTTTGCCCTAGAGAATGACAGCTTAGCCAGAGTGTGCTTGGCGTCTGCCTCCCCAGTACAGTAGGCTACTGTGCCACTGTAAAGTAGGTCACATAAGGCACAGTGTGAGACTAGTGTGCTGTGCCTCTGTCAAGCAGGGACACAGTGGAGATCCCAGGGTTTGAATTTGCTAAGCCACAGCCATGTTGTTGGTGTGTGCTGGAAGAGGGTTGCTGAGGACCTCTAACAGTAAGTGGGCATCAATAACAGACTGAGGGGAGCCTTATCTGCATTGTCTGGACAATTTCACTGTCAACACTGTGTCGTGATGATTATGAGGGATTGAAGTGTCGTGCCGGTACTGTTCAGAGATGTTCTCCCTCTGTGGGCTACTGCTCTGCAATGTATTAGCTCACTCTGTCTGTTGGACAGCTCATATATGGCTGGTGTACATCTGACAGGTGTCCTGTTGTGGAGCAGTCATGGGTATATTTGGGATAGCATGATCAATGCAAACCTTCCACATGCTCATAGAATGCAATTGTCAAGGATTATGCAGAGTGGCCTGTATACTCCCCCAGCATGGGTCCTTTGAAGTCTTCAACCCCAGTCTTCACAAGTGTAAAGTCTGCTTTTGATAAATACAGTTTGTTTGCAGTGACAACCTTGCCTGAGGGTGGGGATGGGATATGGATGGCCAGGGAAAGGTGGGTATAGTCAGATATCAACAATGGTTGTCTACCTCTGGTGTGGAACAGTGAGTACTCATGTTGTAGATGGTCAGGTGCAATATGTATTCCCCCTTGTGGCTGTGGTGAGTGGTTCTGCCATAGCACATGGACTCACAAATTGTAGTGGCTGTAGGGTAATGTTGTAGAGGCCTGAGTAGTTCCCACACACAATATGCCTGTACCTGACGTTAACAACTGGAATGGTGTATGTGAACATCTGCATATCTTGGCACTGTTCCCAGGGAAGCAAAGTGTGTGTCCTGGATGTGGGAGGGGTGGTCAGGACTGGTTGTGTTGTGTGTTACAGGTCATGTGGTCATGAAGCATGGTATAAAACATAACCTGCCAGTGCAATGTGCATATCTGACCCTGACGTAGGTGGCTGCAAATGCATATATATGCTATCCCCCACCTGACAGGTAGTACTAGATGTACATACCTCTGTAGAAATAATGATGTCAGCACCCTATAAATACTGCAGGTGCAGAACAGATGCCCAGTAATTCGGATAGTGCGCTCTCCTAATGCATCTCCCTCAAGTGTCATAATATAGTTAGGTAGGGGTTTGAATCCTGCAAATGCTCAGTGGGTGTGTGTGGGTGAGTGGGGTTGGTGTGTGTGCAAGTCTGTGTGAGGGAAATGTCCCTTGTGGCAACTGGGAAAACACACTACAGGATGCACATTTCCCTTTCTAAACACTGATGATGTCAGCACCCTATATGTACAGCAGGAGAAGGGAAACTTCCCAGTAATGCGAATAGCGTGCTCTGCTAATGCATCTGTCTCGAGTGTCATAACATAGTTAGGTAGGGGTTTGAATCATGCAAATGCTCAGTGTGTGTGGAGGGGGTTAGTGTGTGTGCAAGTCTGTATGAAAGAAATATCCCTTTTGGCAACTAGGAGAACACACTACAGGATGCACATTCCCCTTTCTAAACACTGATGATGTCAGCACCCTATAAGTACAGCAGGAGAAGGAAAACCTCCCAGTAATGTGAATAGCGCACCCTGCTAATGCGTCCATCTCGAGTGTCATAACATAGTTAGGTAGGGGTTTGAATCCTGCAAATAGCAAGTGTGTGTGGAGGGGGTTAGTGTGTGTGCAAGTCTGTATGAAAGAAATGTCCCTTTTGGCAACTAGGAGAACACACTACAGGATGCACATTCCCCTTTCTAAACACTGATGATGTCAGCACCCTATAAGTAAAGCAGGAGAAGAGAAACCTCCCAGTAATGCGAATAGTGCACTCTGCTAATGCATCCGTCTCGAGTGTCATAACATAGTTAGGTAGGGGTTTGAATCCTGCAAATAACAAGTGTGTGTGAGAGAGGGTGAAAGTAGTGTGTGTGCAATTACATGTGTGAGAGAACTGACCCTATTGCCAACCAGTACAACACACCAGCTGCTGCATATTCTAATCTCTACACAGAGATGATGTCAGCACCCTACAAGTGGAAGAGGGCAAATCTCCCAGTAATGCAAATAGCACGCTCTGCTACTGCATCTCTCACTACTGTCATAGCACAGTTAGTTATGGCATTGAATTCCAGACATGCCACGTGTGTTTTTGTCACACAGAATGCCCATGTGTGTGGGTTGTTGTTCACAATAATGCATGACATCGATTAAACCAGTAATGGCAATGGACACAGATGATGTATGTGTGTGCCAAATACACATATGTACCTGTGACCTTCAATAGTTACCATGTCTGACGCCTGCCACATGTGAATACATAGTATTTGCACTGGATAACATTATGACTGTGGTCTTCTGTGTGGGTGCTGCATGTGGTATGTGTATATACAGTGTGATACGTAGATGGTATCAACCTAGCAGCGAGGGATACACGTCTGGTCTGGGGCATATAGTCTACATGTTGTTGATGAACAGGTGCTGCATGTTTTCACCTGTTGTGGGAGTGGTAACAAGTTGTTCCATAGCAATGCAGTGACTACATGCTAGGAACCTTTCAGCTAGGGTGTTGTAGCTACAGTAATTCATCAGCATTCAGTAATATGTCAGCATTCCTGGTGAGGGTATGATGCCAACCAAGGTCAAGGTCATACCAGCCTGTGCCACATGCTCAGAAAGCCCTTCCATGTTCCCTATCATGTAGTCCAGGGAGGTACATCACAGGTCAGCCATAGTGGCATGGACAATGACTGAGTCATATGTGTCCATGCCTCTGACTGACCTGTATGCTTGTGTTATGTGGTGGACCATAGTGCCCCACGGGCATATCACTGTGACCTTCACCTTGTCCAGCCTGGTGAGCGTGACCTCACTGTACCAGACAATAAAGGTGCCTAACACAACTGTAGCAGGTGTGTTGTCTAGCCGTACAGGCTGTGACTGTTTGGCACACAGGATTTGTGTGCTATGTGTTATGCGTGATGTGTTCTGGCATAACGTATGCCTGTATGTCAGCTGCAGAGGTGTCTGCCGCTCAGGCAGGATGCTATTCTTAGGCTCCATGAATGGCCCAGTGTTTTCACGTGCTTGTATTGCTGTCAGTGTAGGTCTACATCAGACTGGTATTGTAGTCACTGTAGTATTTCATGCCATCTGACAGGTTATTCCAGTACTGGGTTCAGAGTGCTTAGTCCCCAGTTTGGCTATGTGGTTTCATCTCATACATGTGTTGTATGTCTATGTGTAGGGGAGAGGGTTGACTGTGTACATGTGGCAGCTGTGACATTGCCACATGACCCACGTATTCCACAACTGTACCATAGAGGTGACTGACAACTGAACTTTGCACATGCTACCATAGTATTGTGATTGCCATGGTGATTAACAGCACATAGGGCCAATGGGGAACAAGGTACATAGGTTCATAGGTTCATACTAGGCTATCTGCACTAGGGCATTTATAAACCTAGCCAGAATGTGTTTGGCTGTCGTCATCCATTGTAAATTTATCTTGCTATGCCCTTTTTTGAGGTTAGTATACTGTGCCTCTGTCTAACAGTGACACAGAAGTGATACCCGGGGTAAACCTACGATGTCCCATCCACTCATCAAGATTCCTCTTGAAGAGAGTCAATGAGGGACTCTGCCTAACCTGGACTGGGATTTTATTCCAGAGTGAAGGGAGCCTCTGGGTTATGAATCTGTCCCTCCAGCATGTCCTATTTATTTCAGTGCTGAGGTTCAAGTCTCTCAAGCGTGTAGCTCGATGGGATTTGGATATTCTGAGGTGCAGCATGCCCATTAATTCCGGGTTTGACATGGCTTTATACATCAGGCACAGATCGCCTCTGAACAGGCGGTATGCCACTGAGTAGAGCTGGAGTTTCTTTAACCGGTCAGCATATGGCATCTGTTTGAGCCCTTTGATCCTCTTGGTGAGGTACTTTTGGGGTATTTCCAGTTGCTGCAGGTGTCTGGTAAGGTACATCCCAACAGGGGAATTGTACTCAATTATGGGCCTGATGAGGGATGAGTAAAGAGGCACGATGTCCTCCCCTGATCTAGATGTGAATCCCTTCATGATGAGGTGGGCTATATAAAATGTTTTTCTAACCACTTTGGCCACGTGGTTGTCAAATGAGAGATTGCTATCAACTTGGGTCCCCAGGTCCCTAATTACTTCTTCTGTACTTAATGGATTACCAACTATGTGGTACTTTGTGGGCACTTTGTTTTTGCCAAAGGGGATGACTATACACTTTTTGGCATTCAGCTTGAGGCCATGGCTCTGGCACAAGTTGTCTGTTTCTATGAGGCCCTTTTGGAGGATGCTTGTGTCGGCTGGAGAGTCGATTATGGCGGCCAGTTTGCAGTCATCTGCGAATTTGGTCAGCCACAGTCCTTCCATGTTGGCCTGTACCTCCAATAAATATATACCGAACAAGAGAGGTCCCAGGACTGAGCCTTGTGGGACACCACTTGTAACTGGTTTGGAGTCTGGCATGGCTCCAGCAATTCTAACCATGTGGGTTCTGTCCTTGAGCCAGTGTGCAATCCATCTAGTGACATAGGGGTTTATATTTAAGCTGGTGAGCTTCTCTAAAATGCCCGAGTGGGATATTGTATCGAAGGCTTTTGTGAGGTCCAGGTAGGCTGTGTGGACCACCTTCCCCTCGTCAATGGCCTTGGTGACTGTTTCAAAGAAATCAACCAAGTTTGAGAGGCAGGATCTGCCCTTAACAAAGCCAAACTGGGTATGATCCAGTGTCTGTAATTCCCCAATATCTTTATTTATGAGGTCCATGATGATCCTTTTCATAGCTTTGCAGACCAAGCTAGTCAGGCTTAAGGGGCAATAGTGTCCAGGATCCATTGAGGCACCACCTTTCTGTAGAGGGACCACTGTTGCTGTACGCCACTCTTTGGCCACATATCCTGTAGTAAGGCTGGGATTGAACAGTAGTTTTATGTTTGGGTGTAGCTCTTCTTAGAGTTCATGTAGGACACAGCCCGGGACACTGTCTGGTCCCATTGATGCAGTGTGTATTGCTTTGGAGAGGGCGGCTCTTACCTGAGCATCTGAGATGTCAGGGGGCAGCACTCTGCTGGGATAAATATTTGCCCTTTCGGTGTGGAGTGGGGGGAGAAGTTTGCACTGAACCTGTCAGCTAGGATGTTGGCAATGCCTGTGGGTTTGGTGTTTCTATTGACATTTTGGACTACCTCTGAGCATATCTGGGAATTACCACCCAGGTTCCTAACATAACTAAAGAAAGCCTTGTGATGATGCTTAGTGTCCTGTGCAATTTTCTCTCGAAGCTGGCCTTAGACAATCTTATGAGTGCCCGTAGTTTTTTGATAATACTGATCAGTGATGCCTTCCCTTTTCGGGATTTTGCTGTATCATTTAGTAGCTTCCTCCTTCTATTGTATAGTTTGTTTATGGCTGGGGTCCACCAGACAGGACGTCTGCCTTTGGAGGATTGGGTCTTGGTTTTATTCAGGATCACATGATCCATGCATTCCTGAAGGTGTCCATAGAATGCGTTTATAGAGGAATCTGCGGTCTGGTCTGTATTTTCCACAGGCCCAGGGGCTTTGAAGGTTTCCACCTCAGTTTTGAGGAGTGTGAATTTGCTTTAGAGAAGTTGTTCACTGTGGTTTTCTGGGCAGGGGGTGGGGTCAGGATGTGAATATCCAGTGAGATTAGTTTATGGTCTGATCTTACCAGTGAGGGATACACTTCTGGTCTGGAGCATAGAGTCCCCATGTTGGTGATGATCAGGTCCAGTATGTTTTCCCTTCTTGTGGGAGTGGTAACAAGTTGTTCCATAGCATTTGAGTTCATATATTCTAGGAATCTTTGGGCTAGGGTGTTGGAGCTAGAGTCATGCTCCCAGTCTATGTTTGGGTAGTTGAAGTCGCCCAACATAATGGTGTTTGGAGAGACCTTCATATTTTCCACTGTTCTCAGGAAGGCCGAGTGCGATTCTTGGGTTTGGGAGGGTGGTCTGTAGCAGGCTATAACCTGGAAGGCAGTTTTACCCATTGTTAGTTGCACATGGATAGTCTCTGATGCTTGGTGCTTTGCCACCAACCTGGAGGTGTGGGTATCTTTGATGAATATCAATACCCCCCCTCCTTTTGTGGTTCAGTCCAAGTTTTGGGGCTGAAAAGCATGGTATGAGGTATAACCTGGTAGTGCTGGGGTGCTCTCAGTAGCCCTGAACCAGGTATCTGTTACTGCACAGATATCGATGTTCTCCATGCTAAGGAGAGTTTCGAGTGCATGTATCTTGAGGTTTAGACTTCTGGCGTTGAGTAGCATTACTCTTAGTTTCTTATCCCTTGTGATACCTATGAAGGTGGGTGTGTCATTTGAGCCTTGCCTAACAAAGGCACTATGGGGGTAGCAAGAGCCTTTGCCAATATCCAAAAGCCCAGGGGTGACAGGTGCAAGCCGTCCCTAGCGAAGCAGGTGGTTCAACAGAAGATGAGTATGTGAGGGTGTAGTGCCTGTGATTAGTTAGCAGTGGCATATATGACTGCTCACGTGGACAAATGCCAGGTAAGTCATATGCAATGTGTCCCAGGCAACGTACATGTGAACAGGACAAACAGTGATGTTCTGTCAAGTGAGACATGGACATACATATAGTAAGCTATACAGATGTCACTAGGAATCCACAGAAGCTCTGTAACTATGCATTGCAGGTGGGATCAGTATTCCAGGGTAACTGCAAGCAAACATGCATGCAAACAAAGCTACAGTAAGCAGGGCTGCATGTAGTCCATTGTACAACAAACAAGCTGTACCACTTCCAGTAGGTAACACTGCAAATATGCAGGCACTATGCACATGTACATGGAAATACACAGGTCAGATGGCTAGGGTCCAGTCTCAGCCCACACAAGTGTACAGACCATGTACCGTCAGGATGTACAATAACTGGATGTAAACCCATGTGTTCATACCTGCAGTTTTCTGGCTTGTTAAATTTGATTTCTGCATTAGTAACTGTATTTAGAGCACAACCTAGAGCTGTTTACTGAATTTCCTGTTTGCACTTATTTTTAAAATCGTTTTTTTCTCAAAACTTGCATTTTATCTGTCTTTAGCCTAGCACTCTTGTGTGGGGTCATTTACTGCACTGTTATAACTTGTTGATACTTGTTAACCTCTGCTATCTCTGAAAAAACAAAAAAAAAAAAATCTTGCTTTTTTCCCCACTTTTCTGAGATTTAAAAAAGTTCAGTTACAGGCTTGCTGTTCTTGAACTGTTTGTAAGTTTCTGTGAGGCCATTTTTTGCTTGGGCTAAAGGAAAGTCTCTGTGTTGATCAGTGGCAGTGAAAAACATTGAGCCGCCTGCCTGCCCCAGTGGGAGTGGTTACTGACTTGAAACTGTAGTTCTATTGGCCATTTTGGGTCAATTCCAAAACTCCTTTATCTTCCTCTCTTAAAACCTGGTTGCTTCATGGTTTTGGCGTCTTTTCAGGCTTGTTCGCTGTTGGTGAAGCACCCACCAAGAGGAGAAAATGCTGAGAGAAGAAAGGAGCCACTTTTGAGATTTTAAGTATTTTTCCTCTGTTTATTTGCTAAGTTTTTCTGCATAGCCTCCTATTTTGAGCATTTTCTGGCTTGTTAAATTTGATTTCTGCATTAGTAACTGTATTTAGAGCACAACCTAGAGCTGTTTACTGAATTTCCTGTTTGCACTTATTTTTAAAATCGTTTTTTCTCAAAACTTGCATTTTATCTGTCTTTGGCCTAGCACTCTTGTGTGGGGTCATTTACTGCACTGTTATAACTTGTTGATACTTGTTAACCTCTGCTATCTCTGAAAAACAAAAAAACAAAAAGTCTTGCTTTTTTTCCCACTTTTCTGAGATTTAAAAAAGTTCAGTTACAGGCTTGCTGTTCTTGAACTGTTTGTAAGTTTCTGTGAGGCCATTTTTTGCTTGGGCTAAAGGAAAGTCTCTCTGTTGATCAGTGGCAGTGAAAAACATTGAGCAGCCTGCCTGCCCCTGTGGGAGTGGTTACTGACTTGAAACTGTAGTTTTATTGGCCATTTTGGGTCAATTCCAAAACTCCTTCATCTTCCTCTCTTAAAATCCTCTTTTGTGTGGTTTTGCGCATTTTTGACCATAGCGCAACAACAGGCAGCGCCGCCTAATTGGGTTTAAACTATTCCTGGCTCCACAAAGTCTGCTCTTCACTTTTTCCCTTAGAACTGCTCTCTCTCTCAATTTAAACACCATATTCTCATTCTAAGGCCCTTCACTGGTCCAATTAAGTAATCCTACAAGTTAGCACTATTAAACCATAAGCACTACTTACTCTTATACTCTCTACGATTACCCTGTCCTCTATTGGTCCATCTTAAATTCAGTTTCCCTGTTACTCTAGCATGTCCAAAGGTCAGTCAGTGGTTTCCTCTCCAGTCCAGCCAGTGAATCTGGGAATTTTGAGGCAATGTTACAACTGTCTCATGTACACGGACAACCCTCTCCTCCTCCAAACAGGTTCAAATATATGTGAGAGATGCAACTATTTAGCCAAACTAGATGCTGAGCTCTCTCATCTCAAAACTGGTGTAACCAGTCAGGAGGAGAAGGTAACCTCACACAACACAATTCCAGTATCACATAGTCCCACCACATCAGCGAACCAAACACATAAATACACAAAATACATACTCAGAGGCTCTAAATAAAAATCTACCTAAGCAACAGAGACCTCCAAAGCAGACATCCAAGCAAACGCTACCTCAAAACAAAACACACACAACACATAACCCACAAAGTCAGTGTGCCAAGCAGCCACAGCCCTTAAGGCTGAATAACACACCTGATACTCTTGTTATAGGTGACTATTGTCAGACACACTGACGTCCCGCTCACCAGGCTGAATAAAGAGAAGGTCACGGTGAGCTGCCTGTCGGGTGCTAGGATCCGACACATAACGCAAGCACTCAGGTCACTCCAAAGCAAATACAAATATGACTCAGTCATTGTACATGCTGGTGTGAATGACCTGAGACGTACCTCCCTGGACTACATGAAAAGAGACATAGAGGAGCTCTCTGATCATGTAGCCCAGGCTGGTATGACCCTGACCTTGAGCAGCATCTTACCCTCACCTAGAATGATGCCACAGTATAAAAACAAAATGATCGATTTTAACAATTGGCTAAAATTTTGGTGTCATTCAAAGGGGATCCAGTGTCTGTCAGCCTGGGAAGACATGCTCGACAAGCCACGTTGCTTCGCTAGGGACGGCTTGCACCTGTCATCCCTGGGCTTTCAGATATTGGCAAAGGCTGTTGCCACCCCCATAGTGCCTTTTTTAGGCAAGGCTCAAAAGTCAAACCCACCCCCATAGACAGCACAAGGAACAAGAAACTAAGGGTAATGCTGCTAAATGCCAGAAGTCTTAACCTCAAGATGCACGCACTCGAAGCTCTCCTCAGTATGGAGAACATCGATATCTGTGCAGTGACAGAAACCTGGTTCAAGGCTCCAGAGAGCACCCCAGCACTACCAGGCTATACCTCGTATCATGCTTTTCGGCCCCAAAACCCAGACCGAACCAGAAAAGGAGGGGGAGTTTCCATATTTATCAAGGATATCCACACCTCCAGGTTAGTGGTATTGCACGAAGTATCGGAGACCATCCATGTGCAACTAACAGTGGGCAAGACTGCTTTTCAGTTTATAGCATCCTACAGACCACCCTCTCAAAGTCAGGAATCCCATTCAGCTTTCCTGAAAACATTGGAGAACATGAAGATCTCTCCAAACACCATTATAATGGGTGACTTCAACTACCCAAACATTGACTGGGAGCACTACTCAAGCCCCAGCACCTTAGCCCAAAGATTCCTGGAAATTATAAACTCAAATGCTATGGAACAACTAGTCACCACTCCCACAAGAGGGCACAACATACTAGACCTGATCATTACCAACATGGGGACTCTATGCTCCACACCAGAAGTATATCCCTCATTGGTAAGATCAGACCATAAATTAATTTCACTGGATGTCCACATCCCGACCCCACCCGCAGCCCAGAGAACCACAGTGAAAAACTTCTCAAAGCGAACTTCTCACTTCTCAAAACCGAAGTGGAATCCTTCAAGGCCCCAGGGCCAGTGGAAACTACAGCCCAAACTGCAGAATCCTATATAAATGCATTCTACGGACATCTCCAGGAATGCATGGATCATGCTATCCCAAACAAAACCAAGACCCAATCATCCAAAGGCAGGCGTCCAGTCTGGTGGACCCCTGCCATAAATAAACTGTACAACAGAAGAGGAAGCTACTACATGATAGAGCAAAATCCCTAATAGGGAAGGCATCTCTGATCAGTACTAGCAAAAAATTATGATCCCTCATAAAATCCTCCAAGGCCAGCTTCGAGAGAAAAATTGCACAGGACACCAAAGACAATAATAAGGCTTTTTTCAGTTATGTTAGAAACCTGGGATGCAACTCCCAGACTTGTTCTGAGTTGATTCTAAATGACAAAAAATACACTGAACCCACAGACATCACCAATATCCTGGCAGACAGGTTCAGTGCAAACTTCTCCCCCCCCCCCAAAAGAGCAAGTATCTATCCCGGCAGAGGGCTGCCTCCCAAACATCTCAGATGCTTAGGTGAAGCAAGATGCTCCAAAGCAAAAAACACTGCTTCCATGGGACCAGATGGCATCCCAGGTTGCATCCTACATGAACTCCAAGAGGAACTAATCCCTCAAATAAAACAGCTATACAATCTCAGTCTCACTACAGGATATGTGCCCACAGAATGGCGTACAGCAACAGTGGTCCCACTCCACAAAGGTGGAGCCTCTACGGACCCTGGAAACTATCGCCCCATAAGCCTGACTAGCTTAGTCTGCAAGGCTATGGAGAGGATCATCATGGAGCTCATAAACAAAGACATTGGGGACCTACAGACACTAGATCCTACCCAGTTCGGCTTTGTCAAGGGCAGATCCTGCCTTTTGAACCTGGTTGACTTCTTTGAAACAGTCACCAAAGCCATAGATGAAGGGAAGGTAGTCCACACAGCCTATCTGGACCTTGCAAAGGCATTTGACACAATACCCCACTCGGGCATCATAGATAAGCTATCCAGCTTAAATATAAACCCCTATGTCACAAGATGGGTCGCAAACTGGCTCAAAGACAGAACCCACAGAGTGAAAGTTGCTGGAGCCATGTCAGACTCGAAACCGGTCACAAGTGGCGTCCCACAGGGTTCTGTCCTGGGACCACTCTTGTTCGGTATATACTTTTCTGAGGTACAGGCAAGCGTGGGAGGACTATGGCTCACAGTTCGCAGCGACTGCAAACTGGGTGCCATAATCAACTCTCCAGCTGACACAAACATCCTTCAAAAAGGTCTCACAGAGACAGATAACTGGTGCCAGTGCCATGGTCTAAAGCTAAATGCCAAAAATGTATAGTCATACCCTTTGGCAAAACAATGTGCCCACAAATTACCACATAGGCGAAACCCATTAAGTACAGAGAAAGTTATTAGGGACCTGGGGACCCAAGTTGATAGCAATCTCTCCTTTGAAAACCACATTGCCAAAGTGGTTAGAAAGACCTTCTACATAGCCCACCTCATCACGAAGGGTTTCACATCTAGATCAAGAGAGGTAATCGTGCCTGATTATTCATCCCTCATCAGGCCCATCATAGAATACACTGCCCCTTTTGGGATGTACCTTACCCGACACCTGCAGCAATTAGAAAGACCCCAAAAGTATCTCACCAAGAGGATCAAGGGTCTCAAACAGATGCCATATGCTGCTCGGTTAAAAACTCCAGCTCTACTCAGTTGCATACCGCCTACTTCGAGGCGATCTATGCCTGACATACAAAGCTATGTCAAATCCAGAATTAATGGACATGCTCCACCTCAGTAAATCTAAATCCCTTAGAGCCACACGCTCGAGGGACTTCAACCTCAGCACAGAAATAAATAGAACTTGCTGGAGGGACAGGTTCATAACCCAGAGGCTCCCTTCGTTCTGGAATAGAATTCCAGTTCATGTGAGGCAGAGCACCTCACTGAATCTCTTCAAGAAGAATCTCGATAAGTGGATGGGGGATCGTAGGTTTGTCCCAGGGATTACTCCCGTGTCACTATTAGACAGAGGCACAGTAAACTAAACCTTAAAAAGGGCACAGTATACTCAAATCAAGGGGTGGTGTAAGCCATACAGAATCAGGCTAGGCTTATAATTGCCCCAGGGCAGATAGCCTAGTATGAACCTATGAACCTATGAACCTATGAACAGACACTGAGCCTTCACTCAGTGGTTCCATACTTAGTAGGATGTATGCTACCTGGCCTGCCACCACAGTATCCCTGACATGTATGGCGACTCTCCCTCCTGTGATAGTTAGTTTTGTGTGTTGGAGCTGTCTAGCATGGTATGAGATGTGAGCTTGCAGTCCTAGGGTGCTCCTGTGTGTCCTGTACCAGTCGTGTAGTACTGCACACATATCAACATCCTCAAACATCCGCATTGCAGAGTCCAGTGTGGGCAACATGCCACTTGCAGTTTACATGTCCATCATTGCGTATTAATACTTTCATTACCTTATCCCCTGTGCTACCTATGTATGTAGCCTTCTGTTGACAACCTTACCACAAGTATGCCAACATGTGCAGATGATACACTATGGTACTTACCATGGGTGTAGACAACAGTACATGACAATCATACCCTTACTGCATCAGGCATGCTGTGATATACCCACAATTATTTCAGCACACAGTACTGTTAACAACATGATACTATTACTACACGTCTATGTAGTCACCCTGTGCATCAGCAACATGTTAACCTGTACCTGCACTGATGTTACAGATTGCAGGAGGTGGCACAGTTTCATCATATGCACAGGGTGTGAACTTGGTATGCCTGAGTCAGCCACCGATACCACCAATTGACATGTATGTGTATGTGTGTTGGTGAGGGACAGCAGTACAAGGTGGGGCAATGTTGATGCAGTGTGTACGTGTATGCGGTAGCCCTAGGTGTTGTCAATTTGCATGTGTGTATGGATGCACACAGTTCCACCTCATGGCCGCCATATACTGGTGTTTGTGGACAGCCACAGACTGTACCTGCCAGGTCATACAGATCAGTGTCTCTGGCCACGGACACGGTACCTGTGCCTTGCAGGGGTGCTATGGACCATATCCGGTACAAACCCAGACTGGGTACTGTCATCAGAAGCAGGTGTTCGTTGACTGGACACAGATCCCTGTCAGGCCTGGCCAGAGCCACGTGCATGTGGTCTCCTGGGGCGGTCTGATGACAGCACAGACCCAGCATTGCTGGGGCTGCTGCTGGCACTATGGGGGCAGCCGCGGCCCTGTTGTCGTCCGCGACGACTGCCAGCTGCTGCTGTTGCTGGCATACGCCCACGTCGACGCCTCAACCGTCCACCATCACCCTGGCTCATGGACATGTAGTTGTGGAACCGGTCTAATATGTCCCCACAACGTCTGTCTATGACATTGGTGAAATTACGGATGGCAGCCCCAATGTCACGCATACTGTCAGTCATGGCTGTGCGACATGCTGTCAGCTCCCTCAGACCCTGTCTGGTGTACCGTTCCATACGTGACTGTGCCTGCAGCCCGAAACATAGCTGAGGTTGTAAGACCTCTGTGGGCACGTCTGACAGGGGCAGTACGCCCACGGATGCTCCCACGAGAACCCCTGGACATCTGTCTGTGTGGTACCATCTCAGGGCCATGCCCATAGCTGCTGTGTGGGGAGGCATGTGCCACAGATACCACATTACCCTGGTCAATGCCCACTGTATGCTGTCCATCACCTAGGGATATTGGTGACAAAGGGTGTATTGGCAGGATAACTGTGCACATTGATGGGGTTGACAGCTGTGTACTGTCAATCGGCTGACCAATGATGGACCCTGGCATACCTTCCTGTGCCATTACACAGATGTCATCATTATCAGTACCCATGGCACCTGCTTCAGATTCCCTGCTGCATGACACCAGAGCAGCACCAGAACCTGTGGGAGGGAAACAGGAAACACAGTTTACAATGTCTACACAATATTACCAGTGATGCACACATCCACACATGCACAGGTCCAGACATGCACATGTGCACACATGCACACATGCACACATGCACAGGTGCACACATGCACACATGCACACATGCACACATGCACAGGTGCACAGGTGCACACATGCACACGTGCACATGTGCACAGGTGCACACATGTACAGGTGCACACATGCACACATGCACACATGCACAGGTGCACACATGCACAGTTGCACACAGTTGCACACAGTTGTACACTACTCAGTATGTGAGATATCAACACACAGACACAGACACACCTGCATGCATACACAGAGCACTACTAAGTGAGCCTAATATTACTATTACTATCAAGACTATTAAAGGTATTGTTAATACACACTCACCAGCATGGATAGGCTGCATTGCTGTTACACCGGAGGAACCTGCAGAAGTGAGGAAACTAATGTCAGTGGGCACGACTGTGCCATTTTTACTGAGTATGATACAGGTCAGTAGTACAACAGTCGCCTTTCACAGGTCAGCTGCTGATATTGAGGATATCACACTTGCACATTAAATACTATGATGACAGCTACAAACCAAGGACACACCTCACACATGCATTAACTACCAGTGTACACAACAGTCAACTATACATATGGCATATTACCTGCACGCTCATAGTCTTGCTGCTGCGTGGCTCCAGCCTCCATCATAATGCATGTCTGCTGCTGTTGTTGTTGTTGGCGTACTGGAGCCACTACACTCATGAGTAGTCCCTCCAGTCTGGTGTAGCCATCCCACCACCTGTGGCGACCTGTTGCCTGTGGATATCCGGCGACGCGCTGACGGACATTTCTGATTAAATCACTGCAGTGATGTCATACCTGCTCATATGTCCTATTATGCGTGCCTATGTCATTTACCCGACGGACCAGGTCTTGCCACAGTGCAGCCCTCTCCTGCTGATTCTGGCTGGTGCAGGAAAAGAGTATTGCATAATCCCGCACCAGGCTCTGGTGTGTCTCCTCATCCTCAGCTGTGGAGTAAGCTGGATTTCGCGGGTGGGCCATGTTCCTGAAAAAGGAAATAACCTGATATCAGCAATATATGTCAGCAGAATTTGGCACACATACTACACATGCTACTCGACTGTTATGATACGACATATCTTACATATATAGCATCTGTCCGTCTATTGGTGGATACACATGTAAATGGCCAGGTATCAGTGCTCAGCCAGCAACTGTGCAACAGTACCTGGCACACTCCATATGACATACTACCAAACCCCAGCAGTCAGAACACTGATTCAGGTCCAGAGCACCTCCTC
Organism: Protopterus annectens; assembly: GCF_019279795.1. Classification (NCBI taxonomy): domain Eukaryota; kingdom Metazoa; phylum Chordata; order Ceratodontiformes; family Protopteridae; genus Protopterus; species Protopterus annectens. Next base: position 142,519,599 of record NC_056738.1, on the reverse strand, counting down.
ACTCTGGGGGTTTGTATCTAGGTACTGTATGGGCTACATCATCAACTACTGTGAGCTGACCACAAACTAATTGCCCTGGATATACATATCCCACCTCCACCACCAGCACAAATGACTATAGTGAATAACATTGCAAATGCAAACTTTACACTTTGTAACAGTGACATGGTATGCTTTCAGCCCACTGGGCCAGTGGAAGACACAACCCACAATGCTGACCCTTCACAAATGCTTTCTACGGACATCTCCGAGAATGCATGGATCATGCAGTCCCATATATGGACAAGACACTCTCCACAAAGGGACAGCATCCTGTCTGGTGGACCCCAGCCATAGACAGATTGTATTACAAAAGATGGAAGCTACTGCAAGACAGAGCATAATTCCATAAAGGGAAGGCAAGTCTGAGCAGCACTAGTAAGGATCTATTTTCCCTCATACAAACATCCATGGGCAACTTTGAGAGGGAAATCAAGAGGGACACTACAGATAACCACAAGGCCTTCTTCAGTTATGTCAGCAACCTGGTCAGAATCCCTCCACTATGCTCATAGTTAGTACACAACAACAAATAATTCACTGAAATCACAGATATTGACAACATTGTGGCAGACAGGTTCAGTGCAGGTTTCACCCCTCCCTCTCCCCCAAAATAAGACATAGTTATCCCAGCTGACTGTAACCTCCCTGTCATCACAGATGTCCAGGTGAGAGCCGCCCTCAGGAAAGCAGAATACACAACATGAATGGGACCTGATGGTATCCCCAGTTGCATGCTACATGAACTCCGACAGGAGCTAAACACACATATAGAAGTGCTATGTACCACTAGCCTGACTACAGGATATGTACCTGTACACTGGTGCATAGCAGCAGTGGTTCCACTCCATGAAGGAGGCACCTCAACATACCAATACAATACAACACAATACAATACATTACAATACAATACTATACAATACAATATGCTATTGCCCCTGGGACTACAGCAGCATACTTTTCTGCTACCCTGACCATTGTGACACATGTGGTATGATGGTACCTGCTGCTGTCAAACAGTTACACAGGGTGACTCATATGGCATATTACCTATCTGACTAACATTCAGCAGGGGTATGTGTGACATGTACTCATGGGGAGTCTTGCTTCTTAACACTGTGTGGTTTATTGCAGGGTATGTCTTATCTGTGGGTAGGAACCTTTACCTCCACATGTGCTCTCTATTGCAGTGGCACGGACGACACACAGCAGTCATTTAGGTTGTGGATGGTGTGAGGTGTTACTATGGTTGTTGGACATCTGTCATGGGTGTGACTTAAGTATGTAAATCCAGGAGTGGTAACCTCTATGTGGGTAGTATGTGTGCACTCTGTGGTGTTGTCAGTCACTGTGCATTGGTAATGTGTTTGAGTGCATTGTCACAGTGTTGTACATGTCACTGTGTCCTTCTCCATATCTGTAGCTGTCATGTGCGGTACATACCATGGCAGCCATTATGTGGTGTGGAGAGGTACACTGACCTACATGTCCATAGCTGACACACCATGTCTGCTGACACATACCATGTGCAGGTATTCCAGGAATAGTGTGCCACTGTGAATATCATTTGGGGAACTATTGTACACATTTATGACCCTGTTCACCCCTGACACATGCAGTGGTGGGCAGCCAATCACATATCTGGTGGTTACTGGTGTAGGTGATTTGAAATGGGGTATGGTACTCCAGTTTTGACACTGGTGTTCACTCCATGCCTTTGCCACCAGGCACCTGTTGCAATACATCTGTACACATGTGCCTCACTCAGAATATATATACATCTCTCTCTCTCTCTCTCTATATATATATATATATATATATATATATATATGTATATAGATATATCTATATGTATATATATATATATATGTATATATATATATATATATATATATATATATATGTCTGTATACATATACACATATATATATTGATGTACATATATTGCTATAGATATGGGGGGGTGACAGAGAGGGAGTGAGAGTGACAGAGGGGGTGGGACAGGGGGTGTTGAGGTCGTCATATACAGTCATACCTGTAGATAGTCAGATCTGTCTGTCTATGTATATGCATCTACATATATCTATATCTGTATGTGTGTATTACATATATATGTTTGTACATATTCTATCTATCTACATCTGTCTATGTATTCCTACATCTCTCTCTATGTATGTATACATATATGCATATTTTATATATATATATATATATATATATATATATATATATATATATATATACATACATACATATTTTGACATACATACGTATCCATATGATAAATACATATCAACATGTTTGTTTACCATACTGTATACACACACTAACATACTGCTAAACATACATAACTGTGAAACCTACTTTGTACATTGCACTACAACCTACATTCAACCTACATTGATATGTGAACATAGATGCTCTCACATACAAATGTATGTACAGCCTTCACTGATAGTTGCTGTATGTCCCCTGCCCTTTGCACATCTTCATATACATATGGATAAAGACCAATGACATATATGGAGGGTTCACAGTATGTAGACCTTTATAGTATTACTTTACATTACCTGTGTTTGTCACAGCTGCTTGTGGTGCCATCTGGTTTTGTGTCCTGCTGCTCCACTTGCCAGTTGTCAGCTTTCAGGTGGCTGTTGCTGACCAGTTTTGTTTGTGTATGTTTAATTTTGTTTTTCTCTGTCTCTGTCTCTGTCTCTGTCTCTGTCTCTCTCTCTCTCTCTCTCTCTCTCTCTGTCTCTCACTTCCTCCTCAGGGTGCAATGAAAGTATTGCATGTGTGGACTGGGAGTACAGCATGCTTTTGTAGGTATCTGCATATGTCCATGTGATGGCCTCTGCACCAATTGTTAGCCAGCATTTGCTAATTGCATGCAGCCAGTTGGGTACTGATTGCAGTTCTCACTGTGATTTCAGAACAGTGCTATAAAAAGGTATGTGAGATAGGCGTAGCCCTTTCAGATTTTAAGGGCAGGGACCATGCTGGTATGCTGTGGACAATGTTCTGTGAGTGTAAAGGTTGGTATCTCTCTCATATTTCCAGCTGTGTTGTAGATTAACATTTCTCCATTCATTTATCCAGTTTCCTGTGCTAACTGTGTGTGTACACTGACACCTACGACTACTACTACTGTTAATATGTGTGTGTGTGCTTTCCTGTGGGACATGTGGTGTAACTGGTGTATAGCAGTGGCTCTTGCACTTTGTTGCTATGGCTTCAATATTTGCCCTTTACAGTCACTACTTGTATGCCTGCTAGGTGTCCTGACTGTAGTGTGCTGCTGTGGCTTTCCTATTTTCCATGTACATTCACACCTTGGAATGCTTGCTATATCTGCTAGGGTGCTACAGCATGCAGTGTGGTCTGGCCATGGTGTGGGCCTTGACATCTATTAGGGTATTTGAGTATGCTGCTGAGCAGGCCCCAGACACTCTCAGGTGCATCTGTTATCTGCCTCATGGAATGGTACATATCAGTGGGGTACACCCATTAAATTGTCTGGTATGCTGCAGTTGTGACTGTGGGATAGCATGAGCATATGTATTACTACACTTTTTCTGCCATGCAAGTGGTGCATACTTTCAGGACTTCATAGTTACCATTCCATGTGTTGTAACACCTTTCTGCCTACTGTTTGTACATTTCACATGGAGTCTGTGGGGCATTCCTGTAACTCAGTCACTGTTGCTATGTCTAGGCTCTTAACTATTCAAATATGGTGGTGTCAAACCTCTCATGTGTACAAATATTTGCAGGTCATCCACATTTCTGCCTCATATTTTGGTCAATATCTCATGCACAGCTTTTTCTGGCAAATCACTCTGGCCTCAAGTCAGAATATAGTGACAAACATTTAAGTTTCAGACTTCATACCCTTCCAAACATCCCACAAAATGCAGAACCTGTTACTCTCTGAACTGTCTAAGTTTGTTGTAACAGTATTTGTAATGTGTCCCTGGTTTTGGCCCTTTGCTCCACATATTTTATTACTTGGTCCGGATGTGTTCCTGTAACAGGTTGTGGGGTATGGGCAGTGATTATCCTGCTGTGAGTATGTGTGTGGCTTGCAAGGTGCTACAGTGACATTATTACCTACTAGCTACCAACTAGCATGGCAGTTTCTGTTCACACACTACTATCATAGATATCCACTAGATTTCACAGTAAATATACATGACATGCTTTGTGTACTACACATCCTATATTCCCTTTACATTCATTCCTACTATTACATGATATATTTATTTTAGCACAATGTTCTTGTATAACAGTCATGGCTTAGTGGTAAGTCATGCAGACTAGTGTTTCCAACGTCCTGGGTTCGGGACTGACAGTGGGATTTTATTTTGCTTTTGAACTGACTACAGGACCTGTCAATCAGAGTGACTAAGGCACTTTTAAGCAGTTGTAACCGGGTTAGCGCTGGTTTGCGCAGAGCTCCCGCATGCGCACTGGCGTTCAGCTCCGCGCACACACGCACACACCCGCTTACAACTGCTTAACAGTGCTTACTCTGGCGCACACCCGTGCTATTTTCTTTGAAAGAAATGAAAATGGGGAGACAGGAAAGTGGTGAAAAAGGGGTCACAAAGAGGGTAAGACAGTAGGGAACCAAGCTTGGGATTTGCAGGAGGGATGTAGGTAAGGCCCATAGCTGCCCATTTCTTCATCAGCAACAGCTGTGCATATGTATGTAATTTGGTGTGACATTTGAAACCTTCCACCCCTGAGAGAGGTGTCAGGACAACAATAATACTTGTTGTACAGCCAATTGTAATTGATAGTTTCCATGTCCAGCAGACATGTGTGCGGAATGGGCAGCTATCTATGGGGCGTAATTTTTTTGTGGGTACAGAGTGCCCTTTTTTTTTTTTCAGGTGAGAGTGGTATGTCAGGTGAAGGAAGTCGGTACAGCTGGGAGGTAGGTTGGGTAGGTCAACAGACAAGACAAATAAGACGCATACAGGGGCGGTGTATGACACGTGTGGGGGGGGTTACACAAGTGACGGGGACGGAGGTTTGGATATCCAGAGCCCATGAGCCCACAGATGGCAACAGTGGAACTGATATTCCCACCCATGGGCAGTTGCCACTGTTCCTTCACTGCCCAGGACTGGGCTGTGCTGGGGGCTGTGTAGGCTGGGCAACAGGCATGCCCGTAAGTTGTGCCACCTGTGCCTCAAGCTGGCGTAGGGGCCCAAGAACAGAGTCCTGGATCTCCCTACACACCACAGTCCGGACGCTACGGAGGGTGAGTGGTGGTTCTCCTCCAGCCACGCTTGCAGAGGGGGGACAGGCCCCATCCCCTGCAGCGCTTCCACCCGCAGGTGGCACAGGGCCACTGGAGGAGGGTCCAGACTGGGCACTAGTGCCAGGTGCACTCGCCAGCTGAGGTGGGAGAGGTGGGTCCGCTGGAACCCGCCTTCCCTGTCATCCTATGTTTTGCATTATGTCATGACAGTTTGGGTTAGTAACATACAATACCGTTCGCAATTAGTTGTAACAGCATGCATTAGTATTCCCATTAACCAAACACCCAGATATTCATACCATTGGACAGCGAGCATAACACATGCATAATTTGAACAGCAATACACAGTCCAACAACATGCAGGGTTGATTGATAGCAACAGGCCATCAGGTTTGGATGTATGAACAGGGCAGATGCATCAACGTACATGCAAATATTTATGACCCAACAGGACAAATGTCCAGGGGTGTTAATTGTGATTGCACATACCAATTTCACGTGGAATGGATTATATGTGGTTATAGGGTGGGGTGAAGAAAATATTATTAACACCTTCGAATACCAATACATATGCTGTACATTTCTAATAGCTACATATATATACACACTACTGTTCTAACTACAGTTTCCTATATGATAACTACTTCAATTTGGTGATAGGACTGTTACTGCTACATCAATATACATTTTATTGTTATTCATACACGTTCATATCTGGCTTTGTTCAGCTACATCATCCTGCTACATTTGCTTTATATAGCTATAGACAACTGTGGATGTTTGATATTTCAGACAATCATACTATCTGCATATTGCAGACTGAGAGCAACATATCCAGATTTTGGGATACACATTCCAGCTGCAGCAACACTTTGAACACATTTTGCAGTTTGGTTCTACTTGTCACATTCATTTCATTCTGTACTGACTGCAGTATACTTTATTCAGGGGTTCTTACTACTTTATTGGTGGATTCATAACTCTTTCTCACACTCTCTCACTTGTTTTCATTATACTATTCAGGATGGTACTTACTTCTAGGCTTTATTGACATGTTTTACCTGTAGTTATTACAATCCTTTCCAGCAGTCTCACTTCTGTCATGTTTCAGTATTTCAACAGGGATATATTTCACACATGTGATTTGCTCATCTTCTGCAGCTGTACTTTTCAGCCTGCTGCAGGTTGTGTACTATTATATTACAGGTGGGGCATCTTTATTTCAGACTTTATTTCAGACATTTTCATTTTTCTGTTTGGATTACAGACTGCAACACACTTTTGTAATCAAGCAATACTTGCAAACACTTTTACACTGTTACTTGCACATTTTATTACTTAGTGACTACACTGCACTCTTTTGCTAAGTGTCATACTTTTATATTTCTTTACAGTTACTGGGAGTGGATTACTGACCTGCCTGGTGGCGCAACTGCACCAGCCTATTGCCATAGGCTCTGCGGTTCGCAGAACGGACACCTGCAGCTGTAATATAAATGAAGTAATATTGGAATACACATCTCCATAATATCAGCTAATTTAATTTCTTACATACATAATTAAATGTAACTTACTCAGTAATGGGGGCGTTGGGCATTTGCCGAGCCTCCTGGATCCAAAGGTTCAATTGGTCCTGCTTGCGTCTCTTCAGGTCCGCATGGTGGTGACGGACCTGCTCACCAGTCCTTGGAATCCCTGTGGCACTGGTGAGATCATGACCCAACCGGTCCCACGCCTCAGCCCTATATGCTCCCCACAGGACCTGGCCCTGCATGAGTTGGGCCTCATGATTGTGGACTAGGAGCCAGACCATGTATCTGGACTCCTCAACGCCCCACCTCTGTGCTCGAAAGCAACTACCCTCACCTACTCCTGACATTCTGGCTGCAAGTCAGTTCTACAATTGTTTATGCTGTGTATTCCCGCCTATGGGGCTTATATATGCTGTTTTTCCCACACTTATCTGTGATTGGCCATTTTGGAATTGTATCAACTTCACAAAACCTGCTTTGTCATGCTCCACTTTCTATTCATTCCTATATATTTGCTATTACTGCATTTCTAAGTACAGCTGTCGTGGCTTAGTGGTTCAGTACCTTGACTATGGTGCATGGTATCCTGGGTTCGAACCTGGCCACTGCTTTTTATATTTTATGAGTGTCTAGACAGGCTAAGGGGTGTGTCTGTGTAAAGGCAGTTTTGTTACAGCTTGCTCAATGTTGCCCGTCGGTTAGCTTGTCGGCACGGTGCGCAGCTCCGCGCAAATGGGTTACGCTGGTTTATGCCTCATTTGGCTGTCAGCACGCATATTACGCTCAGCTCAGCTAGGTTTGGCTGTTAGCATGCATATTACGCTCAGCTCAGCTAGGGGCACACAGTTTCTGTGTGTTAAACCACTGCTCACCTACGGGCACTCATTTTGCACCTGTTAAACCACTGCTCACCTACGGGCAGATGCACTCACCTTGTTAAACTGTAGCTCAGCTATTGGAACATCTCGCATTTTTTATTGTTTTGTTATCTCACATTTCTTCAAAATAAATGGACTATTTCATTACATTTTACATAAAATATGATTTTATATGTGTACATATTTGTCAGGGACTTGTTTCATGCTTATTTTACTAAAAATAAAATTTGATGTTGTGGGGGCTCGAACTATGGATGCCTGCTCTTCAGCCGACGTCTCTACCACTACGCTACTGCTTCTTGGCTTACTTTGCATATTTAGCTCTTATATGCTTTTCCACTGACTGCTAACTGTAGCTAAACTATGGGCACGCCCGCGCAAACAAACGCACTCACGGGCAAACATCTTTACGATTTAAAAAAAATATATAACATGTTCATTTATATATTTTATGTTCATAGTCTGTGGGGGCATGTGTTGTGTTGTGTTTATTCACATTTCCATGGCCTCTGTCATGGGTGTTTACTTTGGGCACTTTTACTCTTCTGGGGGCGTGTCCGCTTGCAGGGCTCGGCCTACAGACATGCCCCCTACTGTCTTCCATGGACCGTGTTAGCCTTAGATGTGATTCAGCATGCTCTCATGAATATGCAGAGCATGCTGACATCACTCCGTTTAACTGCAGCCTCCGTGTAAGACTTATAACTCTTACACGGAGGCTTCGTGAATCCTGCCCTGTGTGTAAGAAGTTATTAACATCTTCCCAAAATTTCTTTAAAAGTGAGCATTCATAAAATATATGTATCCAGCCTGCATTAATTTCCTTCCTACATCTCCAACATAAAACACTATCTTTAGTTATCTTTCTGATATTATGAGGTGTAAGGAATGATCTGTTTAAAAATCTCCAGGTGAAAATGTTCCATTTGTGTGAAAATGTTGTTTTACCAGCAGATTGAAGAATATTTAATTTATCCTTATCTGAAGGATGGGCATTATTAGTGGTGGTAAAAAATTTCCAGTAATTATCTGTATGTATATCCAAGTCTGATTTTATTGTTTTATATATGAGTGAAAGATTAACTTTTGGTGAAATGTTCTGTTGAGTTAAGAGAGTTAAAAGCTGTATCAGACTAAGAATTGAGGTTTTAATTGAAGGAGGGGTTAGATCGAGTTTACCCTTGATGTATTTCCTTGCTTCTTGTAGGTCTAGCCATAGTACTGAGTCAAAATTATTCTCTTCTATAATAGTACTAAGAGCTTTTAATTCATGTCTGTTCATCAATAATGTGTTATTTTTAATAAGTATTGCATACATAGAAATTGTGATACGGAATGGTAACTGATGGTTTGACTTCAAGTCAAGAGTGTGGCACCTCATTCTGTCCAGTTTACATTTGTGCATGTTCCATAAAACTCTCAGTCCCCTGTAATTGCACTGATCAGAGAATACTGCTTTTAAGATCTTTTGGCTATTTGGGAGAGCTTTGACCTCTCAAGTCTCTGATTTTAGAAGAACATATAATTTTATGCCAAAGGTAACATCACTAAAATCTTTCATTAAAAAAAAACTGTATTTAAAATGCCTGGTCAGCAAGTTGAGTTTGGTGTTCTTACTAGTAGTTTTGCACAGCCCAATGATGTCAATCCCCTATATATATATATTGCACTTGCTCTTTTTGAATCTGTTTGTGAGATAAGGTTAGGCAAGCTTTAGATAAGCCCTCCAGTGAAGAACCTCTACAGTTTAAATAGAGAACAAAAAGAAACAGAGACTTGACAGAGCAAATTGGTTTATAACGTAATACATTTCTGTGAATCATGAAAGCCGGATATTACCATTAATAAATCAGGATGACCATATGAATAAAATGTCTATTTTATTAACTGACAAAGATTTGAGTTATTTGTTAGAAACAGACAACAGTTTATAGGAAATGGTGAACCTTGCTTGGATTTCTACTTTTCCTTTTGACAATTCTGATGTCCATATGTCATGTATAGAAATCATCTTTGGTATCCCAAAGATTTCAAAGAAAAGAACAGACCCTCATTTTAGGTCTATAGTATCTGTAAGCTGCAAAGCACTGCACACTTAACTGTTAATATCAAGAACCATTGAACTGCATGTCTTCATTTATTCTAGACTCTGATGAGTTTATTATGAAAATTAAAGACACTGAGATATTGGAAAGTCATTTCTTGGCCGTCACTGATATCTAGGCCTTGTACATTGTAATTTCAAAGAGTTAGTGAGTGTTGAATTGTTTCTAACATCTGCATCAGACACAGGCTAACAAATTTTGATGATTTGTTACACACTCATATCACTCTTATTTATAGCTATGCTGAAATGGTGGTAGAAAAAATATATGCACTATTTTTTGTTATATAGTTTGCCATCAGGTAAAAGGAATGGTATGATACTGGCACCTGTCATGCTTTTCCAAGCAACATTTTAATATAATTGTATTAATTTAATTGGTTAAACCTGGTTGTCTCAAGCCTATTTTCAGGGTCACCTTTTGGTTTGGGAAAACAGTTTGGGTTTGCTCAGTGCCACACAGTAGGAAGAAAGGGAAGGAATGAATCAGACACTGATTGTGTTGAAGTTAATTACCAAATTATAGCCTTGATCTGCTGCACCAAACTGCTATACCTTGTCTTACTGTAAAAAATATTTAATGCATAATTCTGAATATTGTAGGAGTGTGTGAAAGAACAGTTCATGTGACACCTTTTAAAGTTTTATAGAAATTCTCAGTGAAATTGTTGACTTATTAAACATTTACTTTGTCCTTTGGCATCAAAGTTATTTGATTTCTGGACCTGTTAGTTTGTAGGGACTATGCTGACATAAAGTCACTTACATAGATAATTAAAATGAACTCCAGTTGTAATAATTATTAATATTCCCACAGCACGCATCCTAGTTTTGTAAAGGCAAAGTTTAAAAAGTGGCAAGCTATTCAGAACCTCATGACGTCTAACATCGGACTGTGAATTTTTGTTATGCATAACTCAGTCCAAGGATAGGTTTTTGACTGGAGATACAAAGCATAGAATACAGGCATAACATGTATTACCCAGACGAAGAAAGAAAAGAGTGCATACCTCACAAGAGTCTACAATCTGAAGTGTGTGTGTGTGTGTGTGTGTGTGTGTGTGTGTGTGTGTGTGTGTGTGTGTGTGTGTGTGTGTGTGTGTGTGTGTGTGTGTGTGTGTGTGTGTGTGTGTGTATATGTGTGCGTGTGTGTGTGTGTGTGTGTGTGTGTGTGTGTGTGTGTGTGTGTGTGTGTGTGTGTGTGTGTGTGTGTGTGTGTGTGTGTGTGTGTGCGTGTGTGTGTGTGTGTGTGTGTGTGTGTACATGTGTGTAGTTTTGCATACATGCACAGGCATTTGCGTGAATGTCTTTTTATGTCATCTGGTGCCTGCCAAACACCAGCACCTCTCACATCTAACTGACCTCTTCATTCACCCTTCACTAAAGTAAGAGATGACAGGCAGGTGCCATCATTTTTTAGCTATGACCCCATAATGCATACACAGTAACATGCTCCATGGTTCAGCATGCAATGAGCGTCAACAAGGTGGTACCATCACACACTTGATATAATGTTTGGTCTGCCCTGCTTTCTAGGAGCCAGCACTCCCATTTGTTCTCTAGTCTCTACTCAGGAATTTATCCTGGGACCTTGCCCCTCAAGCATGCACCCTAGCATGTTCTCCATGAAGGGAAGCAAGCTGGTGATCCCACATCATTCTCCCTTTACTGCTGATAGCTCTCAGATGTTAGACCAATATCAGCAAATTCCCTACTGGTATTATCTGCTGACCAGTGCTGAACAAGTAAGGACAGCTTGAAAATAATATACTGTACCTTAATGTATGACGTTTAAAACAATAAAGTACTTGAATCTTCTGCATGGGGTGATCTCCATCATTACAAACCCACTATTTTGGTAATAACTGAAATACTTCTAAGGGATGGATTATGTATTTCCGAATGCATCAGGCAAACCTTCTTCACCGTCTTTGATAACAGACTCTGTCTACATTCCAGTGGTACTGGTGTCTTGATATTGGTTGACAAAAACTATGCTATTTAAGCTACTGTATTTTAAAGGAGGAAAACGTGCCCAGGCATTGACCCTGCTAGTTTAGTGACCTAAATTATAAATCAATGAAATTTTATATAGTAGCGCTTTATTTACCCCCCCCATCTTCTCTACATGAGACTGAAAAGTGCATCAATTTCAGTTACTAAAAAAAAACATATTTTTTTTCTGACCTCAATATTTTTAAAACTACAACCACCCTGCTACAGGCCCCATGAAGAGCTCAGTGTCTCTTCAACCTAACACCACTTTAAGTGTTCAGCTGCTGTACCACCTTTATCTTTTATCCGGCCGGTGGATACATTGTTATAACAAAAGTGCAGTCCGGGTCTGAACTGTCTGCAAACACAAACAGCTAAAGTTAACTTTGTACCTAACACCACTCCAAGTGATCAGATGCTGTACCACCTTTACCTTTTATCCGGCCGGTGGATACATTGTTATAACAAAAGTGCAGTCCGGGTCTGAACTGTCTGCAAACACAAACAGCTAAAGTTAACTTTGTACCTAACACCACTCCAAGTGTTCAGCTGCTGTACCACCTTTACCTTTTATCCGACTGGTGGATACATTGTTATAAGAAAAGCACAGTCCGGGTCTGAACTGTCTGCAAACACAAACAGCTAAAGTTAATTTTGTGTATGTGTCTACCTGTTTGAGCTAATATTCATTACCTCCTGGACATCACTCTGCTTTGGCTTGTAAGCAGCCCCCCCCACACACACACACACAAACACACACACACACACTCACACCCATCTTCCATTTCTCTTTTATTCCCTTCTGTTAGCAAATAGTATCCATAACTGATCAAATACTGTGTGTTTGTTAATTTAAATCGAGACCACAGTAGCCTACTGATACAAGGTTATCCTGTTCTTCTAAATGAGACATGGTTAAGAAATTACTTACAGCTTCAAAGCAGTCCTTGGTCAATTCGGATTGCTTCTTAAACACAAACTTGTCTTTGCTTGGATCTTGGCTTATCCATCTCCTTTTCCCCTCGCTACTCTCAGGCTCACTCCGCTCCCCTCCCTGACCCCATATCTCACCCACTCCCCAATACCTGTAATTTATACTTGACCAAGCCACACCCACCAGAGTTCAAACCACCAAATCTGCTTAAGTAATTATAACTAACCCCTCCCATTACAAATTACTACCTATCTGCAATACATTTGCACTCACACACAGTAGCAACTACCCAGTAGAAACATGGCCAGTAAACACCCCAAACATCTCATACATAATATCTAACATTGAATAATATGTGACATTATAATCTACCCCTCCTATGCCAAAACTTCCTACCACATTAACACAAACTATCCGTATTACCTTCTCAGGTACCCAAACCCACACTTTAACTTTTTACTAATATCTACTAAATCCCAAACTCACTCCACATTATATCCTGAATAGTCATCATGTCTACCAAACCTCTTTCACTTCTAACTCAAATACTAGTACTTATTACCATATCTTACCTAACCTATCTCACCCAACCTCATAGTGCAAATCACCCACCCCCATTTCATACAACTAACCCACTCTCCATGATGCACACATATTCCTCAACCTACATATCACCCAGTCTCTACCCCTTCAATAATAGCATGCTCTTCACCTACAAACTCTTACCTAACCCCAAAAACTCTACTCACATCCCCATAAAGCTTACACCCCATAGATTACATACCAAGCAACTCAAATACATTTTCTTCCATCTCATCTCTATCCTTCTTTCTGGCAAAGTTCATCCAAACCCTGGCCCTTCTCCCCCACAAATCTCAACCTCCCACTCCCATCCTCCTCCCACAACTGCTAAACCCCTCTGTTTCTCAGCTCTAAATGCTCAGAGCATATGCAACAAAATTCCTAACCTCCATGCCTGGCTTCTCCATAACCAACCCGATATTCCGGCCATCTCAGAAATCTGGCTCAAACCCCATATAAAAGATTCTGAACTAACATCACCCAACTACTCCATAATTAGGAAAGTTAGAACACATAAAAAAGGAGGGGGAGTCTCTCTCCTCTACTCATCATCTGACTTAGTTACCCCCTATACCAAAGCTATTCCCAAATTTGGCAAGGCAGAACTAATTCCAGCCCTACTTCATATAAACAAACATAAATTTATATGCATAGTCTCCCTTTATATCCCTCCTGGAGACAATATCTCAATCTTTGAAGATATTCTCTCCTGGTTCTCTAACAACATCACTAATGAAACTATAATCCTGGGTGATGTTAATATTAACTGGTCAACAATTCAATCTCCTACAAACTCACTTAATATAAACGTGTACAACTTTACTCAGCTTATTAACTCAACAACTATGCCTTCCAAGAACTTTCTTACTGGAAGCAGTCTGGACTGGATTCTAGTTTCTCATCCACATTACATCTCTGATAGTGCCACTCTGCCCAACCCATTAGGCGACCACTTCCCCACTTTTGCCCACCATCTTCCCTCCTTCATACAACTAACTCATACCTACATCTCCACTCGCTGTCTAAACAACTTTAATCCTAGCACATGCTCAAATGCACTAAAAATATGAACTGAAACCCACTAAAAACCCTTCACTTAGAAAATGCTGTTACCTACTTTAACTCAAGTTTCCTCAACTTGCTTGACTCCTTTGCTACTCTGAAAACACAACACATAAGAAGCAATCCTGTACCTTGGCTAACCAAAAATAGCTTACTAGCCATGACATTCTGGGATAAAGCCTGGAAACACTACTCCAAAAATAAAACTATCACTATCCTTAATGAATTTAAAACACTTTGTAACAAAGTAAAAAAAACTTATTATCTCAGACCACAAAGCCTGCTTCTTTACACTTCAAACCAACCATAATACCAACCCCAAAAAATTCTGGCATGGAATCTCCTCCCTTCTCAACCCTGGCAAAAAAGAAAACCCCTGCTCTGATCCAGATGTCTCTGACTTGGACTTAGCCACCCACTTTAACACTTTCTTTATCGATTCCATAAGTAAACTTACATCATCCTTCACTTCCCTTTCGCTTCCCCACCCTTATTTCCACCTATCCCCTCCCTCCCCTAGCATCTCCTGCTCCCAACCTCCTCCTTTCTTCTTCAACCCCATCCCTACAGCTACCATAAAAAACTTCTACTAACATTGAAACCTGTCTACAATGCCCTTGATGATATACCCACATATTTCTTAAAAGTTGCCACAGAAGGCATAGCTCTTCCCATCTGCATTCTTATAAATCGATCTATTGCTGAATGTCAAGCTCCTCATCACTGGAAAAAGGCCTTTATTATTCCACTCCATAAAGGTGGTAATAACAATAATATCACAAACATTCAACCTATTCCTATCTTATCCCCCATTTCTAAACTTCTCGAAAAATTCATCCATCTACAACTTCTACCTTACCTCATAAACAATTAACTTCTAACCCCTACTCAACATGGTTTCAGACCTGGCCCCAACACTACCACAGCTCTCCTCTCTTTCCTAGAAACAGTTAATAAGGCCCATGACACTGCCCACATTGTGTCCACTCTCCTCCTTAACCTCTCTAAGACATTCAACACTATCTCTCATAACCTTCTTTTCACTAAACTCTTCAAACTAAATCTATCCCACTCCTCTGTTAACTGGTTTACCATTTACCTCTCAAACAGGCAACAAGCAGTCAGATGGAAAAAAGCCACCTCCCCTTTTCTCACTACTCCCACAGGTGCTCCCTGGGGTTCAATTTTAGGCCCCCTTCTATTCAATATATTCATAAACAATTTCTACCAAGCCACCCCAAATGCCAACCTTGTCCAGTATGCCGATGATTCAACAATAATCTTCTCTGCCTCTTCTAAACCCACCCTAGTTAAATTAACCCAAGATACCTTCTCCTCCACTGAGCAATGGATGATGGGCAACCATCTAGCACTCAATGCTACTAAAACTAAACTCATGATATTTACTCCTTACAAAACCACCACCTTAGATAAAACCTCATTCTCAGTCACCAGTCAAAATAATAGTCCTCTTGAAATAGTCTCTAATGCTAAACTACTAGGAGTCCTAATTGATGACCAGCTAAAGTTTGATAATCATCTACAAGTAAATATAAAAAAAAAAGCAGACAAAAAAATAGCCATGCTTTACCGCCTCGACCATTACATTTCTCCCTCCACTAGGCTCACCCTTGCCAACACTTACCTTATTCCATCCCTTCTATATGGTGCCTCTATCCTTACTAACCTGCAATCCTCCCTCAAGACTAAACTCTCCTCTTGCTATAGTAAAATAACAAAATTTCCAACTGGCCATAGATCCACTTCCCATCACTGCACTGCCCTACACCAACTGAATTGGCTTGAGCTGTCCAATTATCTCATCTATATTCAACTTGTCCAAGCACACAAACTTATTTTCACCCCCACTCTCTCTCCCTGTCTTTCTACCACCTTTAAAATGCACCAACCAAATAGGCTTTAGAGATCTAATTCCCAAAATCTAATTGAACTGCATAAACCTGCCCGTCCACCAGGCAAACATCTAATGTTCTTCTCTCTAGCATGCCTTTGGAATTCTCTCCGACCTCTCATCCACACCACCGGCAGCCTCTCTTCATTCAAAACCTTACTTCACACACACCTAACTTCACTATGGGAATGCTCTTGCTACCACCCCACTAATCTCCCTACACTATAGCTACTGTCTATAAGCTATCATTTACAATAGTCTCCCATTGTTTGGTACCCCTAATAAACTCTAGGATGTAGCCTAGCTCCTAGAATGGAACAATTCAGTAGCCTAGAATTTAACTGCATGAATTAGCATAACTGTTAAAAAACTTAGACTGTTTCTGTTATTGCATTGTGCTAATATGTTAAACTGTTAAAAACTTTGACTGTTTGTAAATACTACTCTTATTCTTATTGTATTGTACTAATATGTGCACTCTACTAATATGTGTTTTTCTATTTGTTTAATTTTGCTTCATTTGTGCACATTACATTTCTCTAATAACGTACTCGTTAAATCTGCAATTTCTCATTTTCTGGAGCTTTTCTTTGCAGGTCTCCATTGAAAATGGTCTCCTCATGGCCCAATGGACTATCCTGGCAAACAAACTATAAATATATAAATAAATAAATAAATATAAATTGGTTGGGGAACACAAATACATGCTGCCATTCAAAAACTTAAAACAACTAGCTTCCTTCCAAATAAGAACCTGCACAACAACAAATGCATATGTCCTTTTATACAGCCTTATTATAACCCTCATAGAAACCTGTTTACATCTACAAATACTGGTTACTATTCTAAGTGATTACACTCACATTATCTCTCCTTGGCCGTTTATAACCTTAAAGTCTCCCCCATCTTTAAATGCACTAATTTGATACCAGAACCAGAAGAAACCAGCCATCTCATGGAACAGCATAGCATCATCAGGGATCAATTATACATAGACAGTGATGCCATAACAGCATTATTTATGCTGTGCAACATCCAAAACCAATGCAAAATAAATTGTTTCTCATTAAGTTAAAAAGATCATTTCCCCTTAAACTTTCTAAGAATAAAAGGTACTGGCTGCCCATGGATTATTAAAGTTATCCAGCACAAATTCGGACAAGGACACTTATCAAGGAGTGTTTAGAATACAGCACTTTATTTGAAAAGAAAATTGTAGTTTTTCAGAAACTGAAAAATTCAATTTGAATTGGGGCAGATGTTCTCACTTTGATATAAATTTAGGGGGCAGACTCACACCCAAAAGCAAGCTGGAACTATTAGACTTTTTAGCAACATGGTCTTTCCATCTACACTTTCTGCAAAGCATAAACAATTGACAGAAACCGAGAAATGAGAGTAACTATGCTCCTCCTGCCAAAATAGAAAAATAAAACATATTATGTATAGCTGTATTCCAGAGGAATCTCCTGATACCAAACTAGCATTTGACTATGTCCTTTTCTAGTTTCAAATCACCATTCTGGATGCTTCCATCATTCTATATGAGGGAAACACCCATTTGCACCACCTTATGCATGTGTACTAACCCTAAATCTAAAACTGTTGTTGCCCCAAGCCAGCCCAGCAGCTTACTTTACCTCACTAAACCCCTTTTGCTAACATAATCACTGCACAAGACACTCACACAGTTGGCATACACCATCATACATGTACAACATTAAATGTACCCCTTTACCAATTTTTAACTCTAGCCCTAACTTGCAAACACTTGCACAAGGTAACATCCCATAGAAAATATGGGCACACACAAAAATATAAAATCTGTTCCCTTCCATAGCCCTTAATGTAACCCTAATCAGCAAACAGGCACACACACACTCCTACCCATAAAGTTGAAATTTTGGATTTAACAGAAAGTTTCATTACAAGAAAACCTAATTTACCTGCCTACAACCACATTGCACACATCAAATGAGCATTCAGTCATCCTTGCTTTGACATCTCTTGCAGATGACTAGACTACATTCAACAATAACAAAAAAAACAGCAGTAAATTCTGTTGAATGCACATGTGCATGTGCACGCACACACACAGATATATATATATATGGATATCAAGGTGCACATACCCACACATACCCACACACACACACACACACACACACACACACACACACACACGCACACACACACACGCACACACACACAAACCTACACACATACACATGCACATATACTACTCCCCTACTTATTACTACATTGGTTGAATGTATTTACTTTTTTTTTGCAATTTCATTTTAGGTTGCATTACTCCATAACGTTTAAAATAAATGCTGATGTATTTGGTAAAATCAAGAAATTTTAGTTAGTGCAAGATGGAGTAGAGAGGAAATTGACCCTATATAGTTGTTTTCCAACAGAAATTATAATTGAGTATCTGTCCTGTTTATATTATATCATAATATATGCACATTTTTTCTGATAAAAGCAGAAATTGAGGACGATGACAGGCAATGAACAATGAGTGAATGTGCTTTATTAAAAACATTGTTTGTAGCTTCCAACTTAATATATTCCAAAATAAGGCATTGCTATGTTTTTTTTTTTTTTCGGAAATGTCCACTCCTTGCTTAGATAAGTATGCTGGTGGTGGCAGCAGTGTACAAGTGCTGTTTATTTCTCAAGGGGAGCAATTAAATCCATATTATAAATAAAATGACTTTGGCACAGTAATACTGCTGAAATCAATGAAAAACAGTCATAGCACTCTTTTTCTGAATTACAAGAAAATAAATACAGTTGTACTACAGAAAGTGCTTGCTGCAAGTTAAAAATTATTGGAGAAAATGTCAGAATTGTGAAACTGCTTATGCATTTAAATTAAGGTGCCCCTTTGAGTAAAACTAATCACATTTAGTCATTTATTTATAGCCTTGTTGTTACTAAGTAAGTATGCTTAATGCTAATTTAGAGGTAATTCCAATATTCTAGTATTTGCTGCTTCTGCTGTAAAGTCTGAAAGATTCTATATGTTGCACAGCATTAAGGAAATGCTTTTTGTATGTCAAAGCATTTAAACAATATCATAATGACATTCTTGGATTTGATGATATTTGTCACATGTCATTTTCCTAAATATTAGCATAGCTTATCTGACTGCAGTGGTGGTGCTGCGGTAGCGTTGTCGACTCCCAGTTAGACGTTGCCTGTTCAATTCTCAGTTAGAGCGTCTTCTGTGTGGCGACATGCGTGAATGGGCATTCCTTTATTGAAGGTTGTGCTTTAGGCCCGGCAAGCCAGCACGTAAAACTCTACTGCCGATCATTAGCGGACCGGAGTTCCGCTGTGGCGACCCCTAAACGGGAAAAGCCGAAAGACACAAATTAGCATAGTTTATCTATTATAAATAAGAGCTTTGATTCAACTCCCACCATAGGTTGTTTTCATGTTAAGCCAGGTTACTTATTGTCAAATGGAATTTATATTATGTGCAAAGACATTGCTATGATATCTGGTTACAAGTAAAATGAACTGACTCATTATTTGATGTTAGCATTTAGCTAGAAAGGTGGCTGTAATTGTACAATAGCTCTCTTGTTTTAGCATGTTTCACCGTTACTGTATTTAACATGGTCATCCTTTGTTCTTACCAGGTAAAAGGCATCTCCCTCAGGGAATAAATACTGAAGCAATGAGATTATATGAATGAGCAAATAAATACAGTCCGAAAATAAGCTAATAAAATGCAAACAGCTGAGTGGTTAAAGCCGACAAAATGGTATGTATATCATTATCTTTAAATCCTTTAACCTAAAACGTGCCAGAAGCACAGGTTGTTAAAGAAAGCATTACTTTATTTTATATATTTAAAATTTGCTAACTGATAACCTTGCTGTGTCAGACCAATTTTCAGAGCAGGTCCAAGGGGGAAGAAGCTGAGCGAGAGAGATGGAGAAAAAGAAATGATTGTTAAACTATATAAGTGCAGCAATTGCTAGTATGGAATAGCTGTTCACAAAGTGTTCCGAGCTAAGCATCAAGCATGGCATTCTACAGAGGCAGTCATCAGCCGCTTATAAGTACAATATATGTTAAGTGATATTCATTTAATTCAGTGACACTAAGCAGACAGTGGTGAATGTTAATTACATATGTAGGGTTTAGATGCATGTGACCTAACAACCAATAGATATGGTAAGTGAAAGCAATAAAGCAACATAGATGACATAGAGGGATAGTACAGCATAGACTAAGTCAGAAGGAGTAGAAAAGTAGACAAAGCATAACTGGGTTAGTTGTAAACAGGATCTGCATTTCAAAGCAGGCCCGTACTGTAGTTAGTCACAGCAGAGTCGGACATTTACCTGCCTATGTGATAGTGAGGACTGCAGCAGTTTTTAAATGATACCATCAATGCTGCAAGTGACTGGAGATACAGGTATGATTTATAAAATCTTTTAGAAGTCCTTCAGAAAATGCATGATAAAACAAATCTTTCTGAGTTTATAAGAGCAATATTTAAAATCTGTCCCCATTTTTGGGCCTTTGTCCCCCATTATTTTAGGCTTCGTCCAGATTTCTTGCACTAAGAGGTTGAGAAGGATGCTGCTACACTTGCCTTATAAACTGAGACTAGGCATATGTTTATTCGGGATCACTACATAATCTTGAAATGTTGGAATATCGAATTCCAAAATCTCAAGACTTGTTTGTCTTTTCCCGGTTAGGGGTCACCACAGCAGAACTCCAGTCCGCTAATGATTGGCAGTAGAATTTTATGGTGCCAAGTTGCCAGCCCAACACCCAACCTTCAGCGAAGGCACACCCATTCACACATGTCTTTCAGAGGCCACTCGACCTCAGGGAGGACATGCAGACTCCACACAGAAGGCACTCCAGCCAAGAATTGAACAGGAGAACCTCTTGCTATGAGGCAACAATGCTACTGCTGTACCACCGTGGCTAATCCAAAATATAGCCGAAACCCCTAAATACTGAAAGACCAGAAGCGTGAAATTCAAAATCCTGATGTTCGGAGATATTGAAGTAGCACTTCTGGTGTTGCGGTTTGCTAATGGATAGGTGGAAGTTCAGGTAAGTATCTATGTGTAAGTGTGTTGGTTAGGGGCTTTAGTGTGTGTCAGTGTGTGTTGTGACTGTGATGTGTGTATGTGAGGGACTGTAAAATGTGTGGGTGTGAGTTTCCCTTGTGTGTCTGTTTGTGCGATCTCAGAGTTAGTATATTTAAGTAGGGGGGGTGTGGGGGCACAGTGTAGGATGATATGTTTGATTGTGGGGGAAGTTGTATGTATGTGTATGAGTGTAATGTATGTGTGTTGTACCTTTGGGATTTTGAATTTCACGCTTTGGTCTTTCAGTATTTAGGGGTTTCGGCTATATAGTCTCAAGATTTTGAAATCTGATATTTCAAAATTTTGAGATTATGTAGTGAACCTGTTTATTCTATACAGTGCCCTAAGCATGTTGATAATTTATTTTACAGTATTGTTTCCATATTGCTATATTGGCAAGCTAGAAGGAAATGAATGCCCGTGCTTGAAATATTTGTATGTATATATGTGTATGTTCTTGAAATGTTAGCTTGTAGTCTGTAGTAAAATATAAATATTTTTATTTAGAGGCTGTTTCAATAAGCATTGTCAATCTATGAATGTTCATATTGATGAACAAGTTATTTGTTTCCTGGCAGACTCTTTCAACTATGAGAAACTTGGTCTTCTTTCCATTAAGAACCAGTTTACTTTATTGTAACCAGTTTATGAGGGATTTCTGCATATTTGTTAATAGATTTGTTAGGCTATAGGTACTGTGAATGAGAGTGGAATGAGGTGTATTATGTATTAGTCAAACTCCATAATTAGAATGGCACATTTGGTCAATGAATATTGTAAACCTTAAAGTACCAAGTACTGAGCCTTGTTCGACTCATGTATTCTGTGTAAAGAAATGGGATATAGAGCTCTGCCATGGTATGGCGTGTGACCTGTTTTTCTTAGTGGCTGGTACACTGAGATATTATCCAAGAACAAGTACTCCGACCAGCAGTACCAAGGACACCCTCAGGAAAATATATGTACAAGTGTATAATTACACGAATCCGCCAAACAGATGAAAAATCACGTAGTTTATTGTAACTAAAATCCAAAACGTACACACAAATAGTTAAGCGCTTTTACCCAGGTTCAATCCCAGGCTTCCTCAGAACAAAATTCAAATTAAACCAATGGTGGGTTTAAATACCCGAAGTTTGAACATGTGACATTTCGTAAATGAAATTAAATGCATTCCAATCAATTAAAATACGTTAAAACTTGTAAAAACATAATAAATGCTGTTAAACATTGTCCCTTTTTTAAAAAACTTCCCTTTTGAGTATGTATTCTTGTATTCTTAATAATTGATTACATTGAATTGTATTAAATTAAACTATTATAATTAAATTTTGAATAAAAAATGTATGTATAATATAATACTAGTTAAAAGTTAATATATTGTTATATATACATTGCTTGTGTGCCCCTTCTTAATAATATATATTATTGAAATTGTATGTGTATTTTATCATATAAATAAGTAAATATAGTATATATAATAATTATAATATATAATAAATATAATCAATGTTGAATACAATAAATAAAATGTATGATTAAATTTCTACTCAGTTTATAGATAAAAAAATGACCCATTAAAATTCAATCAAGTGAACATGTGTCAAGCGTAAACCACAATGGTCTGTGCCTATAATCTTGCTGCTCTCATTCTCAAAACACTACTAATATTGATGTGGTCATTCAACCCGGGGGTCCTCCCAGCGTCCAATTTTAATTGCCAAAACAATTCCCGATATTCTAGTTTGGTCTCCCAACTTCCCCCTCTAGGGTCCACTTCAACTTGTTCTACCACAAAAAACTTTAAATTCATGTTGGGACAACAAAGGGAATGTTTGAAGAAAGCGTTGGAATCTTTCTTGATCCTCACATCATATAAGTGCTCATAAACCCTTCTACACAATGGTCTTTCTGTCTTCCCAATGTAAAAACTGGAACATGAAGTGCACCATCCTAAATACACCACCCTGGATGATTTGCAATTGAAATGCCCCTGAGCTTGGACATGAATCTTCCTAGAGGGAATAAAAACAGAAGGTGTACCCGCCATGTAGGAACATTGATGGCACATTCCACACTTGAAAGTGCCTTTCTTTTTGTGTTTGGGAACCTCTACATATTCCTTGTTCCCCCTTTCCAAATACTCCTTTAAATTTAAATCTCTCCTTCGAACGAATTTAGGGAAAGCAGGAATATGTTCTGATATATCATCATTAATTTTCAAGATGTACCAGAATTTGTTAATAGTTTCCTCAGTTAAATAGGATGTATCTGAAAATGTATGGATAAAAGTATCCGGGCCAAATTCATTAATTTTACTGATTGCAGTAGTAGTGACAGTACCTTTCCCAATCAATGGAAAATATTTCAATTCCCTATTGTATAACACATCGTCCAACTGTTGATTAATAAAGTCCTCAGGGTACTTCCTTTCTAAAAATAGTTTTTTAATGTACTCAGTTTCATTAATAAAATCTTCATTTTTACTTGTCATCCTTGATGCCCTTATAAATTGGCCCTTCACTATTCCCCTTTTCTGGTACATAGGGTGACCATAGGGTGACCACTATCAAAATGCAAATAACTGTGTTGACAGATTATAATAATAAATAAAAATATCAGGAAAGAGTATTAAATAATAATCTGTATATGTAACTGTGTAACCCATGTACTGCTTTACAGTATCACTAATGGTGACTGGATATATAAAGTTATGGAATAAGAATTGTAATTAAACATTTATAATGTTTTTACCATTGCTGTACTAGATACATGCTGGACATGAAATCAAGTTAGAGTTGAACAAGTGGGTAACCTTATAATTATGATTAAAGAGAAAAGTACACGAATGGTGGCAGAGAAATGGACTAAAGTGAGGATCAAGAAAGATTCCAACGCTTTCTTCAAACATTCCCTTTGTTGTCCCAACATGAATTTAAAGTTTTTTGTGGTAGAACAAGTTGAAGTGGACCCTAGAGGGGGAAGTTGGGAGACCAAACTAGAATATCGGGAATTGTTTTGGCAATTAAAATTGGACGCTGGGAGGACCCCCGGGTTGAATGACCACATCAATATTAGTAGTGTTTTGAGAATGAGAGCAGCAAGATTATAGGCACAGACCATTGTGGTTTACGCTTGACACATGTTCACTTGATTGAATTTTAATGGGTCATTTTTTTATCTATAAACTGAGTAGAAATTTAAAAATACATTTTATTTATTGTATTCAACATTGATTATATTTATTATATATTATAATTATTATATATACTATATTTACTTATTTATATGATAAAATACACATACAATTTCAATAATATATATTATTAAGAAGGGGCACACAAGCAATGTATATATAACAATATATTAACTTTTAACTAGTATTATATTATACATACATTTTTTATTCAAAATTTAATTATAATAGTTTAATTTAATACAATTCAATGTAATCAGTTATTAAGAATACAAGAATACATACTCAAAAGGGAAGTTTTTTAAAAAAGGGACAATGTTTAACAGCATTTATTATGTTTTTACAAGTTTTAACGTATTTTAATTGATTGGAATGCATTTAATTTCATTTACGAAATGTCACATGTTCAAACTTCGGGTATTTAAACCCACCATTGGTTTAATTTGAATTTTGTTCTGAGGAAGCCTGGGATTGAACCTGGGTGAAAGCGCTTAACTATTTGTGTGTACGTTTTGGATTTTAGTTACAATAAACTACGTGATTTTTCATCTGTTTGGCGGATTCGTGTAATTATACACTTGTACATATATTTTCC
Source organism: Protopterus annectens (assembly GCF_019279795.1). NCBI lineage: Eukaryota > Metazoa > Chordata > Ceratodontiformes > Protopteridae > Protopterus > Protopterus annectens. Next base: position 142,494,366 of record NC_056738.1, on the reverse strand, counting down.
TGAGGGTGTCCTTGGTACTGCTGGTCGGAGTACTTGTTCTTGGATTTTATTCATTTTATTGTGGTTACACTGAGATATTAATGATTTGCTGCAATGTAAATTCTGATTCCATTCAACAAAATTGGATAACCACATCAAAGGTTTTATTAAAATTTAGAAAAGGCACAATTATAGTTAAATCATTGTCTCAGATAATAGCTCATAATCCACAAGTTTTAGGAGTGTAGTTTAGATGTGAAGTCAGGTTGAGTGGATAGGAGAATTTTCTTTTAGGTCAGATAGTTTGTGAATTGTTTTTCGACTATATGGTCTATTTTTGCTAAGGTACTTATGATGACAATTGTTTTCTAGGTGTTCACTTTGTGAAGCTTCCCTCACTTTCCTAGGGGATATCTTCAAATTATTTCCACACTTTGGAAGCATCCTTTATGTAGGTTCCTGTTTATACATTTTTGCAATGGAGGACCATGCACAGTGGTGAGTTTCTTAAAATAAACAGGAAGTATGTTATTTACTAATACTGAGCCATGGTCCTTGAGTTTGGAAAGTTGCTTCTTTAATGCTGCTATTGAGGCAAGATAGAATGCAAATGAATCAAAGTTACTAGTCCATTTGAGGTTTGCAGGTCTGTGGGATGCATTTTTTCTTATTGTGTGCTATCAAATAATAGATTACAAGAAGCCCATAAATGTATTAACAGTATCTTCGAGGTATGTTTGTTGATTGGAATTGTCTGCAAAAATATTTTTTTTCACAGAAGTTTATAGCTTGCATTCCAAAATCCAGTATGTTTATTAAGATTTATTTCTTGTGAATGGGAAAAGCAGCCTTACTTTGCTTGTCTGGTTAGTTTCTGCAACATAATTCTCATTTTTCTGTATTTAATAAGTGACACATTGCCTAGAAGACTTTTACAGGTTTTCAGTGGTACATTTCTCATGTTGAGCAAGTTCTCATGTTGCTTTGCCTATCCATGTAAAAGTATTGTTCATTATTTTGATGTCTAGATGGTGCATATTTATTAAGTTGGTTTACAGGAATAGAGTTAAACAAGAGCATCATAGAGCAAAGTGAATATTTTCTGCTTTGCCAAGACAATTCAAGTTTATTGCCACAATTTGTTTCATGCTTTTTACCACCCTCCCCCCCACTGTCTGACAATAGTCAGCCACCTCCCAGTCAATTGGCCCATTTATTCCCCATTATTGGAATGAACAGTCAAAAGTGACTTGAGATTTTGTTTTTATACTTTAAGCCCTAGTCCCCACATGCTACCAGCAAAACACAAGAGAACAGATATGCAAAAGACTGAATGCAGAGGCTGTTCATTCACTTCAGCAAGGTGCAATCTCTCAATGATTTGCCCAGTCTCCACTAGAGGAATCTCACCACCTCAATGTGTCCCTGAGTCCTGATAACACTTACTACCACCCAGAAGAGATAAGTGGGCCATGCCTCCTCATTCCTCCCACTTTCTTGCTCCCTTCTGCCAGGCTAGTAATCAAATCACATTTACCAGGGTTATAGTCATACCTCTCACATACCTCTCAACTGTACAGATTTTCGCAGAATTCCAGATTTTTGCCTCACATTTTTGGTCTGTTCCTCATAGAAATTGTACTTTTCTGACAAATCACTAGGTAATCTAGGAATTAAAGTCACTAAGCAATGACAAGCATTTGAGTTTCAGACTTCATATCCTTCAGAAAATGGATGCTGACACAAATCCTGTTATTCTAACAACTTTCTAAGTTTCTAAGAACAATATTTAAACTATGTCCCTATTGTTGGGCCTTTGTCCCCCCATTATGTCAGGCTTTGTCCAGATTTCTAGAGCTAAGAGATTGAGAGGTATGCCTCTCAATATCAAGATTTTTCTAGAAGGTCTAGAATTTTGCCATATTTTTGGTCAATTCTTCATAAAATGTGTGTTTTTCTGGCAAATCACTGAGGACTGAAATGACTAAATAATGACGCATATTTGAGTTTTAGACTTTATATTATTCAGAAAATACATGCCAACACAAAACATGTTATTTTAGCAACTTTCTAAGTTTACAAGAGCAATATTTAAAATGTGTTCCTATTTTTAGGTCTTTGCCCCTTAATCATTTCAGACTTTGTCCAGATTTCTTGTGCTAAGAGGTTGAGAGATCTGGTTATAGTTAAGGCTCCTTTTCTCCCTTTCACTGAGCCTGGCAGCTTACTGCCATAAGCTTTGCTGAAGTGCCTTATGAGGCAATTACTTTACATGTTGCAGCTTTTTGAAATAATTGGAGTTTGTCTATTTTCCACTACTTTAAAAAAAAATGGTCAGTGGTTACTGAGATGCAGGGGCGGCTCGTGGCATAGGGCTGCCAGACTGCAGCCCCCTCAAAAAAAAAAAAAGAAAGAAAGAAAAATGAAAAATAAAAAAAAATATTTTTTCAAAATTCACGGACTTCGCGCATGCATAGACGAGTCCGACTACTGTCGGTCTATGCATGCTCAAGGCAGTCGGCCGTCCCATAGGGGACACAAGGAGACGTCTGTGCACTTTTACAGTGCACAGACCCGCCAGGATTATGGGTCGCGTCCGGACTGCAAGAGGAGCAGCAGGGACTCGGGACAGAGCATTAGGGATCTCGTCAGCGTCGGGATGGAGCATTGGGATCTCACGGGTCTTCAGTATTGCGCGGGAAGGATGTACATTAGTTGGATGTATTCAGGTAAGGTGCTTTTAATTTACAATGTTTATTTGTATGGAGTTTGTGCTTTTTAATTTACAATGTTTATTTGTATGATGTTTATTTGTATGGAGTTTGTGCTTTTTAATTTACAATGTTTATTTGTATGGAGTTTGTGCTTTTTAATTTACAATGTTTATTTGTATGGAGTTTGTGCTTTTTAATTTACAATGTTTATTTGTATGGAGTTTGTGCTTTTTAATTTACAATGTTTATTTGTATGGAGTTTGTGCTTTTTAATTTACAATGTTTATTTGTATGGAGTTTGTGCTTTTTAATTTACAATGTTTATTTGTATGGAGTTTGTGCTTTTAATTTACAATGTTTATTTGTATGGAGTTTGTGCTTTTTAATTTACAATGTTTATTTGTATGGAGTTTGTGCTTTTTAATTTACAATGTTTATTTGTATGGAGTTTGTGCTTTTTAATTTACAATGTTTATTTGTGTGTATGGTGCTTGTGCTTTACTGGAGTTTGTGTATGGTGCTTGTGCTTTACTGGAGTTTGTGTATGGTGCTTGTGCTTTACTGGAGTTTGTGTATGTGCTTTTTAATTTACAATGTTTATTTGTGTGTATGGTGCTTGTGCTTTACTGGAGTTTGTGTATGGTGCTTGTGCTTTACTGGAGTTTGTGTATGTGCTTTTTAATTTACAATGTTTATTTGTGTGTATGGTGCTTGTGCTTTACTGGAGTTTGTGTATGGTGCTTGTGCTTTACTGGAGTTTGTGTATGGTGCTTGTGCTTTACTGGAGTTTGTGTATGGTGCTTGTGCTTTACTGGAGTTTGTGTATGGTGCTTGTGCTTTACTGGAGTTTGTGTATGGTGCTTGTGCTTTACTGGAGTTTGTGTATGGTGCTTGTGCTTTACTGGAGTTTGTGTATGGTGCTTGTGCTTTACTGGAGTTTGTGTATGGTGCTTGTGCTTTACTGGAGTTTGTGTATGGTGCTTGTGCTTTACTGGAGTTTGTGTATGGTGCTTGTGCTTTACTGGTGTGTGTGTGTGTGTGTGTGTGTGTGTGTGTGTGTGTGTGTGTGTGTGTGTGTGTGTGTGTGAAAATGCCCCAGGTGCTTATGGTGGTGTGGTAGGGAATGCCTCAGGCTTGAACCCTGTGTGCAGGTGTTAAAGACTTGAGTTCCCTACCCACCACCATTAGCTAAAAATTTCAGATTTTGCCTCATATTCGATCTGATCTGTTCCTCATAATATCTGTGGTTTGTAAATGTTGCAATGCTTGATATTTGATGGTGTAGTAGTAGCATTGTTGCCTCACAGCTGCAGGTTCTTGGGTTTGATTCTTGGCTGGGGTTCCTTCTTTGTGGGGTCTGTATCTTCTCCCTGTGTTTGTGTGGGTTTGCTTTTGTGTCCTCCCATGTTACAAAGACATGTCTGCATTATTTCTTCCTGGGCCATTGCTGAAAATTGTTTATTTGTTCCAAGTCAGACTGTCCTGATTAAAAAATGTTAAATAAAATTGACAGGCATTTGAATTTCAGACTTAAGGGTTTCTGAATGTTTAATTCCTTGCGTATTTGATGGTGCAGTGGTAGTATTGTTGCCTCACAGCTATAGGTTTTCTGGTTTGATTCTTGGTTGGGGTGGCTTCTGTGTGGAGTCTGCATCTCCTCCATGTGTTTGTGTGGATTTGCTCTGGTGCCCTGCCATTTTACAAAGACGTGTCTGCAGTTTTAATCCCTGCTGAAAATTGGTTTTGTTCTGTCCGCAGTAAAATTGACAGGCATTTGAATTTCAGACTTCAGGTTTCTGAATGTTTAATTCCTTGCATAATTGATGGTGCGGTGGTAGTATTGTTGCCTCACAGCTATAGGTTTTCTGGTTTGATTCTTGGTTGGGGTGGCTTCTGTTTGGAGTCTGCATCTCCTGCCTGTGTTTGTGTGGATTTGCTCTGGTGCCCTGCCATTTTACAAAGATGTGTCTGCAGTTTTAATCCCTGCGTCTCTGCTGAAAATTGTTTTTGTTCTGTCCGCAGTAAAATTGACAGGCATTAAAATTGACAGGCATTTGAATTTCAGACTTCAGGTTTCTGAATGTTTAATTCCTTGTATAATTGATGGTGCAGTGATAGTATTGTTACCTCACAACTATAGGTTTTCTGGTTTGATTCTTGGTTGGGGTGGCTTCTGTCTGCATCTCCTCCCTGTATTTGTGTGGATTTGCTCTGGTGCCCTGCCATTTTACAAAGACGTGTCTGCAGTATTAATCCCTGCGTCTCTGCTGAAAATTGTTTTTGTTCTGTCCGCAGTAAAATTGACAGGCATTTGAATTTCACACTTCAGGTTTCTGAATGCTTAATTCCTTGCAGATTTGATGGTGCAGTGGTAGTATTGTTGCCTAACAGCTATAGGTTTTCTGGTTTGATTCTTGGTTGGGGTGGCTTCTGTGTGGAGTCTGCATCTCCTCTCTGTGTTTGTGTGGATTTGCTCTGATGCCCTGCCATTTTACAAAGACGTGTCTGCAGTATTAATCCCTCGTCTCTGCTGAAAATTGTTTTGTTCTGTCCGCAGTAAAATTGACCGGCATTTGAATTTCAAACTTCATGTTCTTCAGAATACATAGTAGCACAACCTTTTTTCTAGCAATTTTCTAAGTTTATAAGATGAATATTTTAAATTTGTCCCTATTTTTGGGACTGTATTCCCCATTATTGGCCGTCCAGGTTTTTGTGCTAAGGTTGACAGCTATGGCAAGAACTGAATTCACTGAATATGGACTGTAGAATTGTGCATATTTACTGATAAAGGTGCACTGTAGAATTGTGCATATTTACTGATAAAGGTGCACTGTAGAATTGTGCATATTTACTGATAATGGTGGACTGTAGAATTGTGCATATTTACTGATAATGGTGGACTGTGGAATTGTGCATATTTACTAATAATGGTGGACTGTAGAATTGTGTATATTTACTAATAATGGTGGACTGTGGAAGTCTGAGTAGACTTTTTATGATAAATGTTCTCAACTGGGCAGTTTTGCCATTATGGGTGCATATGTTTTGTTTCATTGCTTACTGGAAAATGTTCAAAACAAATTTAAAACACTCTCTAACAAGTGTACTGTATTGTACAAGGAATATAATTTTTAGTACAATGAGGAAGGTGTATCAAAGAGCACATGTATGTTTCATATGCAAGGGGCCTATGATTGAAAACAGCCCAAAATTAATCTTTATCTGCCACTGGCAAAATGTATTTTCTTTGAATGTGGGTTTCAATGCTGTTTCAATGAATGTGAGTTTCAAGGGCAGAGAAGTTTTAATGCTAAGTTTTCATTGTGAGACTGCATTGCTTTGTTTAACAGATGACTTAATGTTTGTGCTGTAAAATACAAAATAAAACTTTCAAATGAAGTCCAATCATTGAAGTAAAGCAGTATGCACATTAGTGTTTATGGTAAATGGAGTGAAATAGCCAAGTAATGGTTAATTGGAATGGCTGCAGAGGCTCCAGTTCAACCATTATTTTGTCAGGGGAGGGCAGCAAACTCAGACAGGCCCAGCTGAACTATACCTCCCAACTGTCCAGATTTTCAAAGAATGAATAGATTTTTGCTTCTTATTTTTGGTTTGTTGTTCATAAAATTTGTAGTTTTAATTCCTAAATGATTTGCCAGAAGTCACTAAATAATAAGTTTTAGACTTCATAACCTTCATAAAAATGCATGTTAAAGTAAGAGCCGTTCTATCAACTGTCTCAATTTATACAGGAGCAATTTTAGTACTGTTTATATGTGCCCCAATATATTTGGCCTTGTTCAGATTTACTGCATTAACAGGTTGAGAGGTACATGCAAATAAATTGCTTTATAGAATTAGGCATAGCCAACCTCTCAACTGTCCCCAATTTTGGCTCAAAATGTTGCTCTTCCCCTAATAATCCCTCCATAAAATAGCAATTTTGGAAGAAAACATGGAGGGTTTACAATTAAGAAATAACTGTAATAATCAAAGTTATAGATTACTTGAAATGCATGTAGATTCTTTTATTTTGTCAGCTGCTCAAGGTAGCAGTACTAATATTAAAGTGTCCCTTCTTTGACAGGTAGAAGCTGTATTGTGTGTCTATTTTATATTTTTGCATCACATTTTTGGTCCATTTTTCATAAAATTGTGTTTTTGGCAAATTAGTGACAAATCACTAAAGACTGAAGTTAGAAAATGACAGACATTTGAGTTTCAGATTTTATACTCTTCAGAAAATTCATACTAATGCAAGACCTATTCTATTATCTTTCTAAGTTTATTAGAGCAATATTTAAAAATTGTCCTTATTGTTGTGCCTTTGTCCCACTTCTGTGTATGGCTTTGTCCAGATTTCTTGCTCTTGAAGTTGAGAGGTATGACAAATGTGTCAGGGCCATCACAGTCAGCCAGAGAGATTTCAAATTGTGACATGCTTGTTGCACCCCACTCCCTCATGTAGTGACTCTGGATGTGTCCAAGCAAGGCAAGGAGTAGTTGTATCTACCTTGGATGGGGAGGACACACTGCATAAGTACTACAGTGGCTTTTCATCTGTCCTTGATTTTGCAGAATGGTCTGGTTTCTGTCATATTTTTGTACTGTTGATTTATGCTTATTACTCAAAGTGCCTGTTGCTCTGTGTTTAAGTAGCAATGCTTTAATGACCATAAGGTAAGCTTGTCTGACATCGTAAGATGCAAGTAAGCTTTAATAAGCATACTGTTAAAGAATTGCCAACATTGAAAGCCTTTCTGTTGTTGCCATGCAGAGAATACTTGACTAGATAATGTATAAGCCTTGGGTATTAAAGGACAGGATTCCATTATTTTAAAAGCTCATTACACTTGTTGGAGACTTCCAGTCATCTCTACAGGCTTTACCCGTAAACTAAACAGAATGCCAATCATGTGTGGTCCATAACCTGTACAGTAATCCTTTAAGCAATGTATCTTGAGCTTGTTTCTTGTTTGCTTTTCATTTTTACTTTTATCATGTTTTCCCCATGAAACAAGTTGTCAGGCAGCAGGTCTTTTGGATAAGAAACATTTTTACAAGTGGGGGCATCACATAGATTTCTACTTTCAGCATGTTGCTTGGTACTTTAATAAAGCTGAATATATTATAATTAGAACTGCAGTGCAAGGAGAAGTGGTTTGAGTTGAGTGCTTCTGGTTTTTCTTATACTTGATTTTGACTGGCATTCCAGTAATGTATTTAAAAAGTAATTTATTTTTCATGCCTCACAACCTTTTGTTTCCATCTAGATATTAAGTAAGCTGTCATGCAGCCAATGCATTGAAATATTTTTATTCTTCTACACTTATTTTTGTCTTGATTGGACTTTCATAATGATGGTTTGCCACCCAGGGCAGCGTATTTAATTAAAGTTAGTTTTTTTGTGGTTTTGTGCATAGCCCCTCCCCTTTATGGTTGACCACACCCCGTCCCTTTGACCCCGCCCATTCAGCGTCTCCTGCAGCCCCCCTGTGATTTGAAGTCACCAGCCGCCACTGCTGAGATGGTTTGTCAGAATTTCTCTGATGGTGTATTGATTTAACTACTTTGTAAGAATCTAATCCAGCATACTGTTATCTTTATACTTTTTATTGTTTTCCACATTGTTTCATATTTTTTAAAACATTTCAATGTTCCTTCATTATCATATCATAGTTTCTATTAGCAGGACTCAAACTTGATACAAAGCATTAAAAGCAATGCATAAATAACATGATTTCTGTTGGATCATTTAATAAGACAGTCTTCCTAATTATCCCTCCTTTTAATTTCCATGACATGCTCTCAAACTCCTCCTCCTCCTCCTTTTCACAGCACTTCCTCTTGTTTTTCATATTCTTCTTTTCAACCATTAATATTCAAGTTTGTTTTCCATGTCTTCCCCTCAGTTTATGATCATTGCCATTTTCCTGTCCTCATTGCTAATTTCATCTGTGCCTTGTTTTGTTGTGCTATACATCTCTTCTTGCAGTTCTTATATTGGCTATCCATTGACTCTCTGTTCCTTAGTCCCACCTTAATCATCCATGCTTTTGCAAACTGTTTTGTGAATTCTGTAATGTCCCCTTCTTTCCACACTCTCATAATTTTCTTCTTAACTTCCCCCACTACTAACTATAATTCATACATTTTTTTTTTCATTGGCCATTTTCTACTTGTAGACTCAACTCTAAACCAACAAAACTGCCATGAATCTTGAACTGTCCTCTGAAAAATCTAATTCAAGATTCCCCTAAGCATTAAACTAGAGTCTGATAGTGCCGTTTTTTATTTACCCTCCTCAAAATGACAAGCCCTCTCTTTTTTTTTCCTTTTGCAAAGCTCTATCCCACCCACCTATATCCTTTCTGCTCAATCTTTTAAAGTTCCTGCCTGTTTAACTTTAACTTTTGAATGGAAACTATATCCAGTTCCTCTCCCCCTCTCCCTCTATATCTGATTACTGATTCTTTCTACATTCCATCCCTTTTTCACCCTCCACCCTTACTTTGCCCCTCACTGCTGCTCATTTACAACTAGACCAATGTGACCCTGGGGTCTACGTCATGGATGACCTACAGTCTCCCTATGCAGCAATGAGCAGCTTTAGTCACACAAGCCTGCTTCCAATGTGATAGCTGCCCATTCACTCTGGTCACAGAAGCCTGCTTCCGATGTGATAGCTGGACATTCTCTCCCTGACAGGCTATATCCTTAACATGCTGATGAAACCCCTCATTTGTTGTAGAACTGCACCTATCCATCATATTTCCCTTTTCCACTAATCCAAATGGAACAGAACCTTCACTTCCCCCGCACTCATACATACACACCTTGCAGTGCATCTCTATACTAGTGATTTTCCCATACAGTATCAAAATGTGTCAAAGATGAAATGCATATACATTATTTCAGTACCATTTTTAGCCATCATTAAACAGTTTATTCATTCCCCCATGGCACGTCACCCCATAGTATTATTCACACCTATACGTAGATTGCATATTATCTTACTCACTAAGCAACATGCTCATTTTTCATTACATCTTTTGTATCGCAGATTTGTATGTTCACTTATACTATTGCACTATTACTTCAGCCTACTGTGGTTACATAAGGAACTTTGCTGTCATTTTTTCTCCACTGTTCTATGAACGATCTTCATCCTCTTTTAACCCTTCTCCTCCCCACTATACACTATTTATTTTATTTCTCTTTAGTGTTTCCTGCACCAAAATGGTTTTCAAGAGACTTTCCTCCATTATGTATGCTTACAATAAGTATACTTATATCTATATTTATATGTATATCTATTTATTTACCTATATATATATATATATATATATATATATATATATATATATATATATATATATATGTATATATATATATATATATATATATATATATATATATATATATATATATATATATATATATGTGTGTGTGTGTGTCTGTGTTCATTAGCAATATGCATTTTTCTAGTGAAATGTATAGTGCATACCTTTATATATTTTATATTTTCCCAATTAAACTCTTGTTTCCATTTCTCTGCCACCATTCATGTACTTTTCTCTTTAATCATAATTATAAGGTTACCCACTTGTTCAACTCTAACTTGATTTCATGTCCAGCATGTATCTAGTACAGCAATGGTAAAAACATTATAAATGTTTAATTACAATTCTTATTCCATAACTTTATATATCCAGTCACCATTAGTGATACTGTAAAGCAGTACATGGGTTACACAGTTACATATACAGATTATTATTTAATACTCTTTCCTGATATTTTTATTTATTATTATAATCTGTCAACACAGTACTATTCCTCTTTGTTAACAAACTGAATATTTTGCTTACTATAAAATTCTGGCTTTCTCGAATATTCTGTTCTACCCATTCAACCAGCTGGTCAGCCCTATGCTTATCCAAATCTTCATACCTGTGATGGCACTACTGCCAGAGTGGTTTATACTTGTCAGAGTTGACAGGTGGTCACCCAACTCCTGTCAGTTATCAATCTTTTCCTAAGTCCTATGTCCCTTGCATGCCTTGATCTTCTCTAGGTATGAATCATGCCAAAGGTAATGCATAATCAAGATCTCTCTATCAGGCCAAGTAGGAGCATGACCTCATGCCTTCTCAGGAGTAGCCATCTTTCAAAGAGCCAGACCAACAATGAGGAAAGCATGATCAATGTTATATTAAGCTGGGTTACTACCACTGCCATGCTCATTATAGCAGGTATTGATACTATTGGCAAGTTTAGTGTAACGAAAATTACTTTATCATATCCTGATTTTTCTTAGAAAAAGAAAACACCTGTTCTTTCCATGTGTTATAATTTATTTTAAATATATTTATTTATTTGTTTATTTATTTATTTCCAGTTTGATGACCGGGGAGGTCCACTGGACTCAGGAAACCCGTTTTCAGTGGAAGCCCGGGGAGAAAAGCTCCACATTACATAGTTTAGTTACATATACAATCATAGTAAAGAAGGCACATTTGCAATTACATTAGTATCTAAATATTCAACATGGCAGTAGTGACTTAATTGAAATTGAGAGTAATGACTTAGTTGAAGAAGAGAGAAAAGGTGGAATGTGCTATTTACATATGTACATTTGTGTGCTATTTACAATATGTACATTTAAGTTAGGTTAGCTTGTACTCAGAGTTAGTCAGGAGTTTAGTCATTCAGGATGGTGTGGGGTGATTAGTAGGCTAGGTGGGGAGAGTGCAGAAAGGTAGGGATGTAGCTGAGTTTTAAAATTATCAAAGTTTTCACAAGTCCTTAGTGAGGAAGGAAGCAAATTCCATTTTATAGCTAAGGAAAAGGATAATAGAAGCTGACCAGCAGGATGGTTGGGTTTGCAGACAGTGATTGGGTTTTGGTGAGTGGATCTTAAAGTTCTATGTGGGGTGTATGGTTGTAGGATGTTGGTTAGTGCTGGGCATTTAATAGGTTGAAATATTAGTCTGTGGGCTGTAGTAATTTGGAGATAGTCTAGATGGTTGGTGAGCTCAAGCCAATTTAACAAATGAAGGTCAGTGCAATGATGGGAGGAGTATTTGGCTTTGATGGCGAATTTAGAAACTTTATTATAACATATATATATATATATATATATATATATATATATATATAAATTTTATATATATATATATATATATATATATATATATAAATTATATATATATATATATATATATATATATGAATATATGGTTAATAACTTGCATTGTTAAATCTTATTGATAAAGTTATTTGTTTTGTACCTTAACATCAATGCGTGTCATGTAGTACAGTAGAAATGTTACTTTTTTTTGGGGGGGGCATGAAATAAATGTCAATATGAATGTGAATTTTTACATTTATGACTATATGATACGAGTTGCTAGCTTGTAACAGATAGTGTTGGATGGACAGGAGTTAACTTTCCAGATTGCTCTACACCTGACAATCAGATGACTCCATTTTGATACTTTAAAGTACATTCTTATTTTGGCTAGTCTAGGGCCATTTGTTCATTTCTCCAGAAAGAGTGGGATAGCTGCAGACTTTGAAAACATTTACAGCACATCCATGTCTTTTTGAAATAAGTTCATATAACATTGGATGCACATTCACAATTGGGAAAAGACAAATTTTGATGATATACCACAGGACAAGTTTGATTGCTACTGCGATTCATAGACATGCATATAAAATAATCTAATTTGCATATAACGTGTAAATGACCATGAATTTTCAAGAATATGTTGCTCAACACCATATTAATTTGGAAATTAGTCAAGATAGGCGGCAAATGGATTAGGGTAATGCAGACATACAAAAGCAAGAAAAACAAATTATTATTATTTTGTAAGACACACTTTGTAAAAAATATTTTAATATTGCTTTAAAGGTCACCTGCAATGATTTTTGATGTATACTGTGCATGTTTTGATACCACTGCCTAAGCAGTAATTTTCTTTGTCATTTTGAAGTTGCATTTCATGATATCAGCTGTGGAATTTGGATTATAGAAAATGAACATTACAATCAGTGGTGTACTGACTGAGCATACATGGGAATAAATGCATTAATTTGCTACAAAGATTTCAGTGTGCAAAGGACATGAATAGTCATGTGATGAATCTGATGTTTTCATACTGTTCACGAGGAAAAAGTACATGACAATGGCAGAGGATATGGTAAGTTGCTTTTTGGTGGATTAATGTGATTGAATGAACAGCAGTTAACATAAGATTATAGTTTGCATGGATATATTGATATTTATTTAGTTATCTCATTTGTTTTTCTTAACTAACAGTTACTGTGGGTGGTAGGGATTGCTGGCCAGTAGCTTGTACTTTAACAGTCGATGACATCCAAACATTACTATCACAATTTCTGGCTGCAGTCCTTTTTTTATTTTTTTTTTAATAGTACTGGTGGAGAATAAGGGATCAAAGCACAGAAAAGATAATTTCAGCCACAAGGAAGATTGTGTCCTCATGACAGCACTTACAACATATGATAAACTTCCTTTTGGTAAAGAGGGGCCCAGACAAGCTGAGAGGAACAAGGCCTGGAGGCCAGTAATTGTTGAAGTCAGTACACTTGGAAGCAGAATCAGAGCATTGGCATAGTTAAAAAAGGGCAAATTATATGGTAGCACGTGCTAGAAGCAAGGCCAGGCAGAAAGCAATTTCTCATACCACTGAGGGGGGCTCCAAATTTATTAAGTTAATGTCAGATGATAAATACCTTCTGTCCATCTGTGAGGATGACTATGATACAGAAGATGGTGCCACAGGAATAATTACAGGTGGTGTGGACACTGTTCCATTTAACCAACATCTACAGCAGCACTTACATTCATCTGCTCATGAAGGTTTGTTTAAAATTTTATAACACAGTTTTATAAGCATAATTGAATGGTGACAAAGAATGATGTCATTAAACTTGTCCACACCTCTCATATCTTTCATCTGACAAAGAATGATGTCATTAACCATGTCTATACCTCTCATACCTTTCATCTGACAAACAATGATGTCATTAAACATGTTCATACCTTTCATACCTTTCATCTGACAAAAAATGATGACATTAAACATGACCATACGTCTCATACCTTTCATCTGTCCAGATTTTCATAGAATGTCCAGATTTTTGGCTCATATTTTTGTTCTGTTCCTCATAAATTTTGCAGTTTTCTGACAAATCACTGAAGATTGAAGTTACTGAATAATGACATACATTTGTGTTTTAAACTTCATATCCTTCAGAACATGTATGCTAGCACAAGCCAAGTTATTCGAGCAACTTTCTATGTTTATAAGAACAATATTTAAAATCTGTCCCTATTTCTGGGCCTTTGTTCCTCCATTAGTTTGTGGTTTGTCCAGATTTCTTGAACCAAGAAGTTGAGAGTTATAACACGTAACAATTCATTATTATTAAGTGAGCCTTGTACATCATCAAATAATGAAAATGAAGGCAGGAGCATGGTATGTTTTCCACTCACCCCCTTGTTAGCATACTGTAGTGTTCATTGTTACATTCCAATTGTTATTAATGCTTTGTAATAATTTATTTTTACAGAGTCAGCATCAGAAGCAAACAGTTCAACTATAACATTAAATATGAATGATGTCAGCACCAGAATAGGTGTCGCTGCTGCTGCTGATGATGATGAGGATGCTAACACAGAATATTTACAAGGCAGCCTGAGAGAAGCGGGAGGCTGACCCAGAGTTCTCTCACTTCACAAGATGTTGGTAACTTTGAAGACAGTGGCAGTGCAAGTCAAAGTCAACATCGGTTTGACATAGCATTCATGGCTGAACCAGAGGAACACACCCCTCACCTCTACACCAGTATCTACACATGCAGAACACTTTGAGGATGATTGCAGAAATTCTGAAGCCACAGTGTCCACACTGTGGGGGAGAGGAGGGTGAACAGAGGAGTTATGAACTGAGTGATGGAATGGTGGAAGATGTTGTTGTAGTGAGATAGGCAAGGAAGGGTTAAGGTTAAGTGAAAGGGTGTTTAGGGAGGAAGTGAAGTAATGGTAAGGAGTTAATTCAGTTTTGTGTAGGAGCTGTGGGGTGGGGTGATCAGATTTAGGCATGAACTTGCTACGTCAAGTATTACATCCTCAATAACCACTAGGTACTGGATTCTACAGATATGTCTTGGGTTAACAGTGGTGACAGCAAGGAGGTGAATTACTTGGTGTGTGTGTGTGTGTGTGTCTGTTGTTGTTGTTGTTCCTGCATCAGCATTATTACAGTTTTTTGTTTAGCATGGTGTGGTATGGCTTAGAGGGTGCAGGAAAGGCCTTTGTTTTATTTTGTCTATCATTTATCTTCTTGGCTCTTTTTGATTGGTGTGGGGCCTTTACCCCTTTGGTTATGTCATTTACGTATTCCTCAATCTATTGTACAATTGTTGGTAGATTGGAAGCCTTTCTTGAGTGTTCTGAGTGTTGCAAACATTGTAGTGGCCGTTTTGCTACTTGGGTCCATTGCAGCACGTTTGTTGTTTGTTATTTCATATCTTTGGGCATTTATCATTCACATTGGTCATGATTTAAATGTTTAGTCAGTCAGTCCTTTGTTGTAATGTTGTTTTAACATGGAGAGATCATGATTTGAAGGGACAGTAGCTTTCTGAGTCATTTGTGGGTTGTGACGCACCCATAAGAGTTGCTCGTTGTGCATGTGCAGTTGCAGCTTTAACCGTTGATAGGGGGTGAGTGGCCGATGTTCTAATCAGTCATCCAGACTCTATTATTTAGTTTGGGGAGATGAGCTATCTAGTTATGTCATTTTTGTTGTATTATTTAATTAAAAAATAAATAAATTAAATAAATAAGAGAAATGAGGAAAGTGTTTGGGCAGGTCATATCCTCCATACCTCACAACTGCTCAATTGTTCCTGATTGATTTTAAGGGATGTCCCTGTTTTGATTCAGTTTGTCTTTGCTCCTCTTAATCTCTCATAACACTCTTGGCTTTTGGTGGAAGATGGTGAATTATACTTAATAAATAATGACAATAATTATGAGTTATAGTCTTATTTACTTCCAAAACTGTATATTAATTCACATTCTCTTTTTTCTGTCAATGTTTCAATTTAATAGTATTGATAATTTAAAGCGTCCCTGATTTCTCCAGATGTCTTTCTGGATTTGTTTCAGATTCTCTTAAAGTTTGTCCCTGTTTGGTGGAGAGCTATGTTGCAAGTTATATATAAGGGAGTGGATGGAGAAGGATACTGTGGGCTTTATAACTTATATAAAAAATAATATAATATAAAGACAGTATGTTAGATGATCGATCCACTTGTCATTTTGCACAGCCAGTGTATTGATTACATTACTGTTGTCAACAGTTACAGGTTGCATACCCTGCTTTCAGGATTGCAGGCAGCCTATTTATTCATTACTTAGCACCTCAGCTATGCAGCCTTCAAAGATGTTAATGAACAATGAGAAAATTTTCCAGCATTACCAGAAGCTGCTAATACTTCAGAGTTCCAACAGAGATTTTGGAACGATAACCAGCAGACAAATAAGGGGGGGCTGCAAAAACACAGTAAACAGTGTGTGGGATGTTATTTATAGCTGCTTTGTAGTTTTCAATGTTTTGAGTTTCGATGTTATGAGATTTAGAAGTTATGAAGTTTAGATATTATGGTCTTGATGTTTTGAGTTTAGATGTTATGAAGAGTAGATGTTTTGATAGGTAACCGTTCGGATTGGGATCCTACATATTTTACTGGTCCATTTAGCATGTAATTATTTAGGGGACCTTCCAAAATGGCAGTTAGTGTATAAGGTACTGAGGGACTTGATAAGTCTAAGTACAGGGTTTCCTGACATGAGTACCATGTGGTCCAAAATTGTACCAGGTTTGGTTTGGAGGAAAGCAGGAAGTTTTATGCATATTGAGCATGCCTGATGCTTTGTTAGCCTTAGGCTTTCGAGGCACTTGAGGAACTTGAGTATTTGTAATATCAATCATGAACTTCGATGAAAGGCATCCAGTGTGGTTTAGGAAGGATGAAGTACACATGAGTGAAGTGGGCTTGGATTTGTTCAATATACACCTGTCATTGTTTTGGAAAGTTTGATGAAACTGTTGCAGTAGTTTGAGGGGGAATACCCTGTGTCAGGCTGGTGGGTAGATAAGAGGGGCATGTGAGTGGTTGAGGTAATACTGCTAACTTTATGGTGGGATGAAGGTGAGTGGGTGATGCTGCCTACTGTTTCTTTATTATGCTGAAGATATGTATTATATTTTGATTAACAAACTCTGTGATTAATAAATTCTGTGATTAATAAATGTTGTTAAATAAAGGTCGTCTTTTACCATGATGGTGTACTGTGATTTTCCTGGGGGAAAGGGTATCTAGAGAAATGTGGTTTGGAAACAAGCTAATTTGTCCAAGAGATACTTGAGGGATTTGGCGAGAGGAGGGGGTGGGAGAGAGGTGGGTGAACAGAGGAGTTATGAATTAAGTGGTGAAAGGTGTTGTAGTGGGACAGGCAAGGAAGTGTTAAGGTTCATAGGTTCATAGGTAGGTACTAGGCTATTGGCCCTAGGGCCTATACAAGCCTAGCCAAAAGGTACCCTGGCTTTCGCCACCCAAGAAAATTATTTTCCTGTGCCCTTGTCAAGCAGAACCACAGAAGTGATCCCTGGGGTGAATTTCCTATTACCCATCCAATCATCAAGATTGTTCTTGAACAGTGCTAATGAGGAGCTCTGTTTGACATACATAGGTAGTCTGTTCCAGAGTATGGGAAGTCTCTGGGACAGGAATCTATCCCTCCAGCATGTTCTGTTTATTGTGGTGACAAGGTTTAGGTCCCTAGAGCATGTAGCTCAGAGAGATTGGGATTTATTTAAGTGGAACATGTCTAACAGCTCTGGGTTTGACATAGCTTTGTATGTTAGGCAGAGATCGCCTCTGAGTAAAGCTGGAGTTTTTTGAGATGGTGTGCATAAGGCATCTGCTTGAGGCCAGTAATCCTCTTTGTGAGGTATTTTTGCGGCCTTTCCAGTTGTTGTAGATGTCTTGTGAGGTACATACCAAAAGGGGCGTTGTACTCTATAATGGGTCTAATGAGTAATGAGTAGAGGGGAACAATGACCTCTTTTTTTCTAGATGAGAAACCTTTTGTGATGAGGTGTGCCATGTAGAAGGATTTCCTGACCACTGTGGCAATGTGATTATCAAAGGAGAGACTACTGTCCACCTGTGTCCCAAGGTCTCTTATCACACTTTCAGTGTTAAGTAGACTACTGCCTATGTGGTAGTTCATGGGTACAGAGTTTTTACCAAAAGGGATGACAATGCACTTTTTGGCATTGAGCTTGAGACCATGGCTTTGACACCAAGCATCTGTCTCTGTGAGGCCCTTTTGTAGGATGTCCACATCATTAGGAGTTTTGATTATGGCTTCTAGTTTGCAGGCATCTGCAAATTTAGTTAGCCAAAGACCTTCTGTGTTAGCTTGTACTTCAGAGAAGTAGATACCAAACAGGAGAGGACCCAGGACTGAACCCTGTGGTACTCCACTTGTCACTGGTCTGAAATCTGATTTGGAGTCTGCTACTTTCACAATGTGGGTTCTGTCAGTAAGCCAGTTGGCAACCCATCTTGTGACATAGGGATTTATACCTAGTTTAGTGAGTTTATCTATAATTCCAGAGTGGGGGATGGTGTTGAACGTCTTGGAGAGATCTAGATAGGCTGTGTGAACCACCTTACCCTCATCTATGGCTTTGGTGACTACTTCAAAGAAATCTATCAAATTTAGGAGACATGATCTGCCTTTTACAAACTCGAACTGTGTGGGGTCCAGAGTTTGGAGATCTCCAATGTCTTTGTTTATGAGTTCCATGATGATACGTTTCATGGCCTTGCAGACCAGGCTCATCAGGCTAATTGGACGGTAGTTCCCTGGGTCTGTTGTGCCCCCCCCCCTTTGTGGAGTGGGATAACCGTCACGGTGCACCATTCAATGGGCACAAAGCCTGAGGTGAGGCTATGATTGAACATGGTACTTAGGTGGGGTGCCAGTTCATTCTGTAGTTCGTGTAGAAGGCAGCCTGGGATGTTGTCAGGTCCCATGGATGCTGTGTTCTTGGCTTTGGAGAGTGAGGTTTTTACCTGTGCAGCCGTGATTACTGGAACTTTGCATTTGTCCATTATAAAGATGGGCCCTTTAGGGGGTGAGAGGGGGGTAAAGTTAGCACTCAACCTATCTGCCAGGATGTTGGCAATATCAGTTGGTTCTGTATATTTAGTGCTATTGTGCTGTAACTCAGAGCAGATCTGAGTGTTGCCATTGAGATTCTTGACATAGCTATAGAATGCTTTGTGGTTGTCTTTAGAATCAGTGGCAATTTTGTTTTCATAACTAGCTTTGGAGGATTTTATGAGGGATCTCAGCTTCTTACTGAGGCTGACCAGGGAGTTCCTCCAATCATGGGATTTTACTCTTTTTTGCAACAGTTTCTTTCTTCCGTTGTAGAGTTTGTTTATGGCAGAAGACCACCAGATTGGCTTCCTTTTTTTGGAGGATAGCATCTTGGTTCTTTTAGGGATAGCACGATCCATGCACTTGTGTAAGTGCTTATAACGTGCTTATTAAGTTTAAGGGAAGTGTGTTTAAAGAGGAAGTGAGGAAATGGAAAGGAGGAGTTAATTCAGTTTTATGTAGGAGCTGTGGGGTCGGGAGATCACAATTAGGCATCAACTTGCTGTCCATCCTCCAGTCCTTCTTTTTTATGTTAGATGGCATAGTATTGGTTTTCCATATCTGAGTGGTTTAGTAGGCAAAGAAAATGGGCTGGCATATCCCTCTTGTTATCCCTGTGCTATTATGTTTTGGATCTTACAAGGTGGGCAGTTGGGTATCCAAGTAAGTGGTGTCACTCTGTTTCTGGTGTGAAGCCAGAGTAAGTGAGCAGTTGGGGTAATGATGCTTAATTTATGGTGGGACGGAGGTGAGCAGGTGACACTGCCTACTGTTCATTTGTTATGTTGAAGCTATGTATTATATTTTGATTAACAAATTCTATGATTAATAAATTCAGTGATTAATAAATGTTGCATAATAAAGATCATCTTATGCCATGATGGTGTTGTGTGATTTTCTTGGGGGGGTGGGGGCATCGGGACAAAAACTTTATTAGCATATGAAGATTTAAATCACTTCTCATTTCCATCTCATTATTTGCACATTTGAGGTCATCATGCATTGGTGTAAATGGCTCAGTCATGCATATTCCTGAAAGCTTTAATGCATTTGCATTACTGACTATGAATACTAGCCCAGGAAAGAATAGGAGTTCCACATAAGATACCCTTTCTCAAACTCCGCTGTGCGATGTCCAAACAATTGAAAGCTCACAAACTTCCACTTAAGTTTAGAAAGAGATTTTCTGGCTGGAGATTGCTCAGAAAGATAATCTTTCAACTGCTATCAGTATAAAAGTTCAAGGCATATTTACAATTCCCTAAGTCTGGTTTCTACAAGACTTAAGTCCTCAAGCTTCAAGTCCCTGACCCGGAACTCAACAGTCACTGTTTTTTATAGGAAATCCCTATTAAGGCAGTTTCTGTGTGTGCACTTACACTGATTCCTTAGTTTTAGGAGATGTGTCATTTCTTTGTGTTTGTGTGATTGTGGAGTTCTTACAAATAACTTCTGGAGTTTGTGTCTGACTTGTTCTGAAAATATTTGTACAGGTTAGTGTTTCTTCAGGTTGATTTTTCAGCTGTCTGTGCTTCATAAGTTGCCGACTTGCCTTGCCGACTTTTAACTCGATCATTCATACTGAAATCCAAGTTCCTTGTTTCCTATATATTATTCCTGTTTTAATATTTTTAATTTGATAGTTTTGCCCTGCTGTTAATAACTACACTCCCTCACTTTTTTAAGCCATTTTACTTTGGATTCAGCATTAGTTTGTATATTTCTGACACATTTCTGCTCACATTATTAAAAATATGTTTGGTTACTTTAATTTTTAGCTTGCAGTGTTTGTTTATACCAATATACAGTAAAAATGGTTAAACCATTTTCATACTATTTGATACATAATATAATTCATTTTCATACTATTTGATACATAATATAATTCAAATCTCAATAAATAAATATTGAAAAAGAAGCAAACAAAAATTCAGAAATTTCTGAATAAAACATTTTGTTTTAACACCTGGCTGGCATTTGAATAATTTCACACTGGTCACTGGTGGATGATAAAATTTACAGTTGGTCTCAGGTCTTCTTCAGTGGTTGGCAGCAGTTTGGCCTTTAGTTAAAATTAAAAATGTATTGACATGTCAGTCTAAAGTCCTGGTAGTTACCAAAGAAGAGCAGTATATTGTTTACAGTTTTGCTATATTGTTAAACTTTTCAGGATATTAAGGCCTCCCTTACTGTTATGCTAATAGTTACTACTGTTTTTTTTTTTGCATTATAATGTCCCTTATCTTGTCATGAATAAATCACAGGAGTCAACATTGCACAAAAAGAATAATATTTCAAGTACTGTTAAATTTCTAAGACTGCATTTTGTATTCATAGAATTGTGTATTAACAGAATAGCAAACATTTCTTGCCCTTCAGTACACCTCATTTATGTTCATTGTGAATTGCTCAAATGGAAAAGTTCTTAAGTGCTATAATGTCTCATAAAACCAAGATCCACGATCAGACTACTGTCAGTTTAAAAAACTGAATTACCTTTATAGTCATTGTTCTTCTTTCCAGAGGTATACTGAAATGTTCTCCAAGCGCCATAACTGACACGTCTGATAAAAATGATCAGACTGGGAAAAATGTGCTGCCACTGACTTGTCAGTCTGTTTGCTTGTATCTATGTGTCAATGTGCTTTCAACCTAGTTTTGAGTGCACAGCCTGTCTTTCCTATATATCCTGTCTCTGGATATTTTCTGCATTTGATTAGATTAACCACATTTTTTGAAGTGCATGCAAAAGAACCGTGTACTTTGAAACTTCTGTTCTGCAAAGTTATGTTGGAAGCATTACAAATCACCTGCCAAGTTTGCATTTCAGTTGCTTGCAAGCTTTGTGCTATCTGGATTGTGTTCTGTTCTATTCTATGTACGCTTCTCACAAGAAATTTCTTTAAATTTCATGGCTGTTTAAATGACAACAGCCTGAGTGCTTGAAAAATGTTTCTTAACTTGTCATCCTCACTGAATGTTGCTTGGCTGTCCCTCACTATTTTTTATTTATTTATTTATTTTTTAAGTTCTGGATAACATTCTGTCACCAGTGGAACTCTGTCATATGAGGTTTTCTCTTTATACAGGAGCAGCTGTCCCCTTGGTAGCTGCACTGTCCTGTCTACTGCCTGGCAAAGTGACTTTGAGCAAGCAAAGCCTACTTCAGTTTTGCAAGCACTGTGATGTCTCTGTGTGTGATACTGAGGTGCTTTACTAAATAATCAACTTTTTGTGTGGCTGGGATGATTAGTGTGTGTGTGTGTCTTTCGGCTTTTCCCGGTTAGGGGTCGCCATAGCGGAACTCCGGTCCGCTAATGATTGGCAGTAGAGTTTCACATGCTGGCTTGCCGGGCCTAACGCACAACCTTCAACGAAGGAACGCCCATTCACGCATGTCGTCACACAGTAGACGCTTTAACTGAGAATCGAACGGGCAACGTCTAACTGTGAGGCGACAACGCTACCGCAGCACCACGATTAGTGCTTCTGTTCAAATAGAACTACCTGTCAGCTGATTTCCTAAACATGCATCTGCAATGTCCCTTTATGTATAGTAATCTCAGTATTTAGAAAGGTTACACTTGAAGTCAAGTACTCCAAAGGGTGGATTACGATGACTCCCTGATGGGACACTTGAAGAAGTCAAAGTTATGTGCCCAAATTATGAATTAATTATGGGTAAAACTCATAACTGGTCTATGTGCTCAGTGTTGCAGGAGCTCTTTTTCTACGTATGACATGAAGAGGCTTGCATATTGTGGAGCTATCCTGGTGTCTATTGCAGTACTCATAGTCTGAACATAATGTTTCCCATCAAAGTTAAAGTTATTATGTGTTGTAATGAAATAAGTGGACCAACTATATCTGGAGTATTGCTGTCATCAACTTTATCTTGTAAGTACTTGAGACAGACTGCTATGTCATCCTTGTGTGCGATATTTGTGTAGAGAGCTGCAACATCCATGGCGACTAAAACAGTATCAGGTGGTTTGTTATTTTAACCTGACAAAATGCAAAGAAAATGAGTGGCAATTTTATCTATAGTTGCCCCTTTCACTCACTAGTGGTTTTAAAATTTTCTCCTTGAACCCAGAGACCTGTTCCTTCATTGTTCCTTTGTCGGACACTATTGCTCTTCTTGGATTTCTTGGCTTATAGATTTTGGTAGAAGGTAGAAAAAACTCTTGACCTAGCCTGACTGGTAATGAGGTCAGTTGGTTTTTCCTAGATGGGATCTGGGAAGGATATACCATGGAGTTGGTATATTCTAGTTAAGTATATGTGGAGGGGGAGGGAGCCAGGAGGACTTAACCCTTATTGTTTGAGGTGGCCGAAGGGCTTAAACCATGCAAAAAAAAGTTTGCATTTAACTTTTTATTTGGGGTGAGTTCCCAACCATTTGAGTTTAAGAATGTGGGTACATACCAAGTTGTAACAAAATAAGTCATTGATGAACCAGAGTAATGAATTATAAAGCAACCTGTGAAGACAAGCTGTCTTTTTACCTCTCACATCCTATCAAAAAGGTATAGGGTTTTAATTCATGTTGTTAAAAGCATTAATTATCAGTTCAGCTACATCTAATTAATATATACTCTATCAATGAAAATTAAATTTATTTACATCTAGTACTGTTTGGCAAACTTGACATTTTTTAAATTTGCAGTATCAGGAGAAAATAACAGGTACACCTTGGTTAAAATGTTATCATTTTCACTTGTGAATAGACATTCAGAGTGTGGGACCATGACACTTAGTGCTAAGTTGGGACACACTGAATTGCCAGTGTAATGTGGCCGTAAATCTAGTCACTGTAAATTGCTGTGGCTGTAACAGTGAATTCAGTTTCTTACACAAAAAATTCAGAGAGACAGAAGAAATTGCTGGGATTAGCACAGTACAAATTGTCCTCCACTAATGAGCTGATGTGGTAGACAGCTACAGTGTTATGTACCAATTCATAATCATCCAAAAGCCCTAAAAGAAAATATGTCATTATCCAGGAATTATGAATTGTTACTTTTTACAACTGGAAAAATTATGTAGCAGATCATCTACCCATGCACTGTAAGGAAAGTGCCTAAAGGAACATAACCAGGCAGTGATCCCTCTCACATTGCAGGGCACACACACACACACACACACACACACACACATACACACACACACACACACACACACACACACACACACACACACACACACACACACACACACACACACACACACACACACACACACACACATGCATGTGCACACACATGCACACATACGTGCATGCCTACACACACGCGCACTCAAACACTGTCACTCATAATAGCCATTCAAGTACAGATACCGATGGACACACGGACCAACTCATACACTGTCACTTTGCTCACAGAGACATGCATTCACACACATGCACAGTCATACACACAGCATTGCTTATCTCTATTGGCAGTCTTTGCGAGGTGGAGTGGCACACATTCACCCTGCACAGATTTCCAACACTGAAAGGAAAACCACAAAGATGTAGGGCACACATAATGCCATTAGAACCCAACCCTGCCCCACACTTGCATAACTTGATTGTCTATAAAACTGGAACTATGCACATACCATGAATGGGAAATGCAGCTGCAAAGTCATTTACATAGACATGTAGAGTACAATATTTGCATGTAGTACTCCAAACCTCACTGACAAGGGTGCACAGTGACCAGGGCCAGATCCAGCACAAGGTGACTTTAGGCACCTGCCTAGGGCCCAGTGTTGGCTTTGGAGGCCAGCATGACCATAAAAATAACACATGCACACACACATAGACACACGCACAAACACACACATACACACACACACACACACACACACACACACACACACACACACACACACAAAATGGAAATGTCCTGTTTGCAACTGTTCCTTTTTACCACCTGTGTATGTGAATGTTCTGCTATCCGCTTACTAGATCTGCATGTGAGTGCTCTGTTTTTTATTACAGCCCTTCATCTGACTGCTCCAGTCTGCCATCTACTGTGCAGATTTAGTCTAAATTGTTAATTAACCTTGCTTTTTTTGCTGGCAAGGAGGTGTGAAAAGCATTGGGTTGGGCTACATCAGTCTGGCACTTGGTGTGGATAAATAAGGCTATGAGCTGCTTCTGTAATGCAGGGTTTGATTCCATCAGTCTTAGTATACAGTGTGACTCTGACTAAGGCACTTCACCAGACAGTGCCCCTGGGATTCCTTGAAAAGGAGCATATGCATCCAGTGGGTGGTCCGAATCTGTTAGCAAATGCATTGCACATTTTTCTTTTGAAATTCCTGCATCCTTCACATAGATATTAATTAGTACTTCACTATATTCTCTTTCACTATGAGTCCTAGCATGAGTGTTGTAGTTTAATGAGCTACCAGATGCATTTTCAATGACTGTGAGTTTCAAGAGAAGACAAATTTACTGCTGCTCATGCTGTCTGTTTTCAGTGTGAGACTGTTTTATTTTATTTAACAAATGATTATCAGTATTTTTACTATAAAATTCAAAATAACAGTTTTAGATTAAATTCAAATCTATGTGATCATTTTGAAATTAAAAAATAAAATATTATGCACACTGAGAAGTTTGAACAGAGTTTTATGTTAATTGTGGAGGGACAGCCAAGCAATGGGCTGTGTGTTTGTGTGTGTGTGTGTGTGTGTGTGTGTGTGTGTGTGTGTGTGTGTGTGTGTGTGTGTGTGTGTGTGTGTGTGTGTGTGTGTATGAGCGCGTGTGTGGGGAGGGGGGCAGTCCATTACCCTGCCTAGGTCTCCATTTGACCAGGATCCCACTCATACAATGGAGGAGTCTATGCAAGACAGTTTGTGCTTATATTGTATACCGCCCAAATAGCTGTGAACACCCTCCCAAGTATTTTGACAGGATCTAGCACCATGGATTTCTCCAGCACTCAGAATTTCAGAATTCTGAATTGGGATTCTAAATCAAACTCTGTTTTTGAAACCTTCATAAAAAGACAACAGAACTGCAGTAAAAATGATATCCTGCAGTACAATTGAGGTAACTAGAATATAAATGCCTTAATAAAAAATGGTAAACTTCACAGGTCAGTGAAATATGCTTAAGACACATAGAAAAAGGTATGTAAAATAATTTTAGAAAAGGCTTCAGCATAATCACTGAAGCACAGCATGATTATTTTCAGTATGAAAAGATGATAGATATATCCCACTTCAAGTGAAGTGCATGAAAATATTGTCACATGTTTAATAATCACATGACACTTCAACTATGTAAGTATCATATATATCTGTTTTATTTTTGTATTTCTTCACTACCTTGTCATTTGCTGCTTGAGTAAACATTCTTAGAAAAGATACATTTATCTTCTGAAGCAGCAGCATACGAGAGTTATAAGGAAATACTACATATGCAATGCAGAATTGGTAAAGACTCTTTAGCAACAGCATACAATAGATATCATAGCTGGAAAACTGTCATCATCAGTTTACAACACAACACAATACAAGGCAATTTCTTAAGCATAATAATAGAATAAATGGTAATACTGGGAGAAAAAAGGGAAAATGGCTAAATGATATAAGGGAAGCTCAAATGGTTTTGAAGACAGAGTTTCTGCAACTTGAAAGGAGGAGGATGAACACTGAGGTTAAAAAGTAAAGCTACTGAATCAAATCAATTTCACAAAGTTTGCCTTGATCAGTTTCTACGCCAGTGTCAAATGTGATCTTGAAAGGAACATTGGGTCCTCTATCCTTATAAATATAAAGTGAGAAGTATTAATACATTCTTCTGTAAGTTATTTCTGTCTGCACATATTTATGCTCATTAAACATTGAAAAAATCCCCCTTACAAGAGTAGAACTTTTTGTACTTCCCTATTGTCTGTCTCTGGCACTGTGGGGATGATTTTCTCCCAACGCTGAATTTTAATGACAGAAGATATAATGTACTGAACACCTTCTGCTTGGGAAAACATTGTAGGCAGGGTTTGCTTTTCAGTGAAATGAATGTGACGAGTTTTTAACATGATGAAAAAGGTCAAGGGGTGCAAATGCAGGAAAAAAAGTATATTTTAAAAAAGAAATCACAAAAGAAAACACTGTTTAAAGGTATTTTGTCTTGTTCAACTGCACACAGTAGGTATGGGAAAAGATAGCAGTATAAAGTTTTCAAAACAGACTAAGCAATGTTTTTTGTTAGGAATTCCATCAATTACAGCTGACAGATACCAGTCCATTAAATATCTACTGAAAAGTATAGAATTCATTATGTTAATGCCTCCAAAAGAATGACGCATACAGTTGCATGACAGTATTAACAAAACGTTACAATAAATGAAACATATATAAAATCAATAAATTATACAGTTTTTTTTATAAGGAACTACTCTTTTTAACAAGAAATGTATTATGTTTAATTGGACATCAGTGTAAGAATTATTATATTTGCATTTATTATGTGTGCAATTCTGCTGTGGAAGAAGGCCAGATAAAGTATCCATTGTTTCAATTATTGGTTGTTGCTACATGTATCTTTGACTTTAAAAAGTATGTAATAAGAGTACTGAGAGTGAATATGAAA
Organism: Protopterus annectens; assembly: GCF_019279795.1. Lineage (NCBI taxonomy): Eukaryota > Metazoa > Chordata > Ceratodontiformes > Protopteridae > Protopterus > Protopterus annectens. Next base: position 142,466,795 of record NC_056738.1, on the reverse strand, counting down.
TGTGAAAGGTCATATGTCATTTTAAATACAACCAGTGTGCATATAATGAACCACTGTTACAATATGTTTTTGATACGAATTCATTAATTATCTAAATGTCTCTCACATTTCCTCATACATCAGCCTTTTTAACTCTGATAATTTGACAGCCGCTCTTGGTGTGTCTTAAGGAGTTTACTGTTGAGAGCTGCACACCTGCGTCTGTTCGTGCATTAAACCCTGACTGCAGGACTCTTCTCACAAATGAACTGTCAGATCATTACTACGTTTGATGCAGTATAATCTGTCTTAAATTAGCATTGGCCCATCCAGGCAAGAATAGCTTGAGCTACCCGGGCTAATACGCTGCTTGAATATGCATTCATGGAGATTCACATCCATTTGGAATCCAGAGGGAGCACAAGAAGAGAGCAGCTTTTCAGAATTAGCATGTTGAGAGAGATGGGTCCTTCATTTAGGGTGCTGCAGATGCCTTTCTCTCCTGTTCATTACAATTGCATTTCATCAGCTTTATGATGTCCACATGTCAATTGAGTGTGAAGATTTTGCACACAAAAGAGCCTCAGGGAAAACAACTTCACTAGTTAATCAGTTGATTATCATACCACAAATGGGCTGCTATATACTGTTCCCAGGTTTGGCAAGAATGGAATTTTAGATTAAGGCAGAATAAAGATACAGTTTTATAATCAGATGCCTGAGACAGCAAACACGAGCACCAACTGTCAAAATTTGAAAAGACTGTTTATAGGTATTACTGCAAATTGTTCGAGCCCACTTATTTTTATCAAAACAAAGGTGAAAGGTTAATTAGATGTGTAATCTTTCTGCTTAATTCCAGCTGTGCATTGCAATGCAGAATTAGTATTGTACATATATTGTACCTGCTATACGAGCATCTTATTACCCAATGCTCTGTTGTATTCACTGGCTTATTAATAATTTATAATACTTTGCATAATAGTCTGAATACACAATACAGCAAAAGTGCTGTTAGTAAGAAAATTATTACATGAATCATGCTGGCCTTCTACATTTTTCTGTTTTAACAGCATGCAGTCTAATTGATAAACTTTGATGTTAAACTAATTCTTCTAATGTATGCAGCTACAATATAATTTCCTGAACAATGCACATTATAAGAGCTTATAATACATAGGTGATGCTTAAAAAAGACATGCAAGTGATATTAAATGTTTATTAATGTATTATTAAACTCATGATGTAGCTGAAATTCTAACATTGGTATACAATAATGTCACAGTAAGGGGTCTATATCACATCGTCAAACTCTTAATTTATCGAATACCTAATAGTGGAACCCTAATTGTCGAACTACGTATTCAGCAAATTACATAATCACTGAAGTGGAATTCATCAAAAGATTTTACTTGGCCAATACCGCAAAATTTTTTTTACATTTTTGCACCCCTTTCAAATTAAATATGCCAACTCCAAGATCACACTACAATGAGGTAATGGCTAAATCACGGCCATTCAGCATGTCAATATCACATTTTTTTCAGGATGGCCAAGTAAAATCTTTCAATGAATGTTCTATCAATATATAAGTAATACTATACTCAATAACAAAAAAAATAGATATGCTGTATAAATCAGAGCGATACCTAACAGATAAAACAATGCTATCAACAAGCAGGGCTCTTATCATCCAGAGTCTATGGTATGCACAAACCACATTTACCAACATTCCAAATCTCAATTCCAAAGCATGAACACACTTGTAATATGGTTGCTATGGCTGCTACTAATCTACCTAATAAAAACACAGCTACCTCGCACTGCAAAAGCAAACTAGTTGGAAATAAACAATATCCTAGCCTACTCTCAAAATACTTTTCAACATAACTCATTAACCAAATAAACAACCTGTGACATTGTGAGATATTGCCAGCTGTATTAGGAGAAGTGATATAGTGCATGTGTGGCATATGTCAGCATGACTAGCTGAAGTTCTGTAAATAATCTTGTGCCATTTGACTGTTACATTGATTTGTATACAGATGCTTGTATTAAAAAATGTATTTGTAAAAGTTTCTTATGCTAAAAATACTGCAACAGAATCTTAACAGAGATCGGAATGTATATTGTGTTAGAGTCAGGTGACTAGATGTGATGTTATTCTATAGCCAGCTGAGGCATGGAACTCTGGCAGCAGCAGCAGTTTGTTTTGTTTTTCTTTTTCTTTGGAATCTGATTAAAAAGATCTACAGTGGATATAAAAAGTGTACCCACCCTTGTTAAAATGCCAGGTTTTTGTGATATAAAAAAATGAGACCACAATAAATAATTTCAAAACTTTTTCCACCTTTAATGTGACCTATAACCTGTACAATTCAATTGAAAAACAAACAAGTCTGTTAGGGGAAAAATATAAAAAATAAAAAATGTACAAGACGCTGGTTGCATAAGTGTGCACACCCTTAAACTAATACTTTGTTGTGTGTGCACACCCTTAAACTAATACTTTATTGAAGCACCATTTGATTTAATTACAGCATTAGGTCTTCTTGGGTACACAACTGCCATCAATTAAAGAGACCCTGATTAACCTCAAATAAAGTTCAGCTGTCCTAGTAGGATTTTCCTGACATTTACTCAGTTGCCTGCTGCAGCAAAAGCCATGGTTTACATAGAGCTTACAAAGGATCAAAGGGATCTCATTGTTGAAAGGTATCAGTCAGGAGAAGGGTACAAAAAAATTTCCAAAGCATTGGCTATACCATGGAACACAGTGAAGACAGTCATCAAATAGTGGAGAAAATATGGAACAACAGTGACGTTGCAAAGAACTGGACGTCCCTCCAAAATTGATGAAAAGACAAGGCAAAAACTGGTCAGGGAGGCTGCCAAGAGACTTACAGCAACACGTAAGGAGCTGCAGGAATTTCTGACAAGTACTGGTTGTGTACTACATGTGACAACAATCTCCTGTAGTCTCCATATGTATGGACTATGGGGTAGGGTTGCAAGACGGAAGCCTTTTCTTACACAGAAGAACATCCAGGCCCAGCTAAAATTTGCAAAACAATACATCAAGTTTCCCAAAAGCATGCGGGAAAATGTGTTATGGTCTGATGAGAACAAGGCTGAACTTTTTGACAATTCCAAAAGGTATGTTTGGCGCAAAAACAACACTTTGCATCACCAAAAGAACACCATCCCCATGATGAAGCATGGTGGTGGCAGTATCATGCTTTGGGGTTGCTTTTTTTCAGCTGGAACTGGGGCTTTAGTCAAAGTGGAGGGAATTATGAACAGTTCCAAATACTAGTCACTTTTGGCCCAAAACCTTCAGGCATCTGCTAGAAAGCTGAGGATGAAGTGGAATTTCACCTTTCAACACAACAATGACGCCAAGCATACATCCAAATCAACAAAAGAATGGCTTCACCAGAAGAAAATTAAAGTTTTTGAATAGCAAGAGCCCAGACTTAAGTTTAATAGAAAATCTGTGGGGTGACCTGAAGAGGGCTGTGCACAAGAGATGCCATCACAATCTGACAGATTTGGAGCGCTTTTGCAAAGAAGAGTGGGCAAATATTGCCAAGTCAAGATGTGCCATGCTGATAGACTCCTACCCAAGAAGAATTCTTCTTCTTCTTTCGACTTTTTCCTGGTGAGGGGTTGCCACAGCGGCTCACCTGCCCGCTCATGATTGGCAGTGGAGTTTTTACAGTGTCGAGTTGCCAGCCTGGCGCCCATCCTTCCACAGAATTCACACACACACACACACACACACACATGCACTCACACCTAGGGACAATTTAGAGTATCCAATCCACCTACAGCATGACTTTGGGATGTGGGATGAAACCGGAACACCTGGAGGAAACCCATGTGACCACAGGGAGGACATGCAGACTCTGCACAGAAGGCACCCCAGCCGAGGATCGAACCAGAGAACCTCTTGCTGTGAGGTGGCAACACTAACTGCTGCACCAGCGTTGCTGCTCCCTACCCAAGAAGACTAAATGCTGTAATTAAATCAAAAGGTGCTTCAACAAAGTATTAAGTTAAGGGTGTGCACACACAACAAAGTATTAATTTAAGGGTGTGCACACTTATGCAACCAACGTATTGTATGTTTTTTATTTTTTTATATTTTATCCTAACAGATTTGTTTTTCAATTAAATTGTACAGGTTATAGGTCACAATAAAGGTGGGAAATGTTTTGAAATTATTTATTGTGGTCTCATATTTTTATATCACAAAAAACTGGCATTTTAACAGGGCCATGTACACTTTTTATATCCACTGTATGTCAGTTATCAAAGTTCAGTAATAGTTATTCAGTAGTTGTTAGTTGTACAGTTCAGTGTGTGGAAATCATTACCTTGCCTTATGGAAGTGAGCAACTCAGCAAGACATTTTGCCTTCCAATATTAAATGAGTTTACTAGGGACAGTGTCTCTTTAGTTTAGTTAGGAACAGTACCGTGAAATTAGTTTAGAATTATTTCTTTTTCTGCATGTGAGATTATATCCAACTGTGTTATTTTATATTTCCTGTGAATGAAAACACTGATGTTAATTGTAACTAAATATTAAGTATTTACTTGTTTTCTATGTTTATTATCCATTATTAAATATTTGCATACCTTTTCATTGTGGCTGGTCTTTAATGAATATTTTTAGTGTATGGAGAGTAACTGTGCTTATTTCAGTGTCACTTTGGCCACTCCAAAAAGCCATACTGCTTCAGTCATACTCTACCATTTTTAGCAGTGTTAATATGACACAGTATAATTGGTAACCCCCTTTACGAGCCTTCCAGTATTTGGCTGGTGGCAACAATCTACCCTGAAATCTGGAGAGACAGGACACAGCTGATGAATCTGTGCCAGCTACTCCCAGGTGTGTGTGTGTGTGTGTGTGTGTGTGTGTGTGTGTGTGTGTGTGTGTGTGTGTGTGTGTGTGTGTGTGTGTGCATGAAAAATCAGATATTCAAGTGTGTATTACAGATACTTGGAACTGGGACACAATGCTACAGGATGGGTCTTGTTTGGGATCTGGAGATACAGAGGGTCCAGTCCCAATGGAGCTTGTTCCCTGTGTGCTCTTGAGGGAAATTGTGTTGGATGTAGAGAGCTACATTTGAAATACTGTGCAAATGTATTCCTCCTATTTTTAGTGACCACCTCTCACTGGTGTCAGTGGTGTGAATTGAGGTTCCCTGATTTCTGGCTCTGGGTAAAGAGAGGTGCATCATCATACAGCCTATAATAAATAATCTGCTGGATGTATACAATCCTCCCAGACTCCAGGATCTATAAATGAATATCTGCTAGTTACCATAACATCACACAAGCATGTTAGAGAATTCTTACTTTTGTGACAGCATCCAAAATGTGCAATTGTATTCCATCAAGCATTAAAATTGACTATAATATAAAGTCCTTTCAAACAAAAGTAAACAAAAAATCTCATTAGCTGTTGGACTACCCTACATAAATATTTTTCCATAGGGTTTATGTTACATGATTGAAACCTTAAATTATTGAACACCTTGTTAGAAAAATATGTATTAGTGTACGTATTAGTAATATTCTTAGTGCATTTAAGGTTTGAAAAGGGTTAACACATTTATTCTATTTCACACTGCATAAATCTGTACAAACTGCAGAAGCTTTCCAATCTTGTATTGTCATGAAATATGCGCAGTTATAATCTTTGCTTATGCTCTGGAAATTTACAGGGAAGCAGATAATTTCTGCTTGTGTCAGGAAAATAATAAATAGATGTATCACTTGTATTAATGTTATGAGATTTAGACAAGGAGTTCCGCTTATGCTGTGAGAAAATACACAGCTGCAGAAGCTACTGATAATAAGAACAAAGACTGCTTAAAAATATATGAACTGCAATCAGCATTTACTTGCGTCTAAGCTAGAAAAATACCTTGAAATTTAACACATGTATTAGAACTACACAATAGAAGCTTGTAGCGGGCTAAAGCCCCCAAGATCAGGTTGCTTTTCTTAAATGTTTTTCATAAATCCAGTCATGTTAGCAGAAAATCTGACTAACATCTGCTGTAGAACAATACAGAAAGTTGTGTTTAATTATGTCAACTATAGAAAGCAACGTTTTGTAGAACAGTATAAGAAGAGCATACTTCCTGTTAGTAGTTAGGCAAAATCCTGTGTGTGCATGTTTTTGTCTCCTTGCTGCAAGTAATAAAAGGTGCCATACCTGAACCTTACGTGAATTGGTCTTTGAAGTTTTTTCCTTTGACAGATTGGTCCTTCGGACCAGAAATCCTCACTTCCCCTCGGATCAGATGGGCCAGGTGGCTTGAAACCGTACGGGGAAGAAACCACATTGGTTCTTCTTATTTGAAAAGCCCTCCGACTGAATTGTTGTACAAAAGAGGCCAGCCACTTTCTGATCTGCGACTGAAGAACGGGTTTTCATGAACCAGGTGATCAATCACGAAGGCTCAGGTAAGGTGAATCTACTTTTTTCTGTTTTAGATCAGGGACTAGATTTGTATTGCTTTTGTCAAGACTGTATTTTTACAAGTCAGGGACAGAAAAGATTATTGTCTTGTCATAGATCATGGAAAACAGAGTAGGTAGGTAGTCATTCTGAAGAGACTATAACAAAATCCATGGTACCACGTTAAAAAATAAAAGAAGTTACATAACGATCAAAAAGGGTAGAACAAAATGGGTAATAATTGCACAAAAAGACCCCAAAATCCGCCATTAACAGAAGACGCAAAATACATGCAGTCGCAGCGCGCTGATAATATTAAATACTATTCAAAATGGGTTAATAAGTATGAATTTGACAGAAAATTAGAAAAATACTCGCTTATCAAACTTGTCAAACAGCTCAAAACTGATTCCGAAGGTCAGGTAAAAAAGCAACGCAAATTAGGAATTCCTCAGGCACACAGGTGGATTGAGGAAGTAAACCGTAGGGAACAAAAGAACAACAATTCAAAAACAATGTTTTTAGATAAGGAGGACAATAACTTAGTAATAGCATTGGCCCCTCCGCCTCCCTTACCAGAATATGAAGCAAGTGAACAGGTTAGTCCACCCCCATTATACCCTGCTGTCACTGAAAATAGAGACATTACAAAAGCAAAACCCTTTATTAGAGATCCCATCGGGACCAGGTCTCGAACACAGGCAGGTAACTCGAAAGGAGACATTGAGTTGTATCAAATGGTTAAGAATTCACGGTCTATGGGTGAAGAAGAAATATGTCCACTCATAGAAGTACCTAATCCTCAGGCAGGACAGGAAGACCAGGACCCAACTATTCTAGTGTATAGACCCTGGACTCCGGAAGATATCCGGAAAGCCACTGAGGGAATTCCCCATCCAAAAGTTAATTTTAGAAAGTTCTCAGAAGATTTACAAGGAATGAGGCTGAGTTATAACTTAAACAGAGAAGAGGTAGAAAAAGTAGTTAGACAAATTGTGGGGCCAGATTGGCACATGATTAGTGGCAACTGGAATCCCCGTGACTCTGCACACAGACCCCTCCCACATAGCAGCGCAGAGCTAGACAACAGAGTAAAAGGTCTTACAGAACGCATCTCTGAGAAATAGAAGCCTAGGGCAGACTGGACTTGCATTAATCAATGCATCCAACAAGAAGGTGAAACTGTTGACAGATATTATGCCAGACTATTAGAATGTTTTAATAACCACTGTGGAATGCAGGTTCCTGAAGATCAGACACAAGATTCCCCATATGAACAGCAGTTAAAGAATACATTTTTGAAAGGCAGTATTGCACTCATAAGCAGTTTTATTACAAAACACATGGTAGATCATCGTACAAGCAGGTTACAGTCATTACTTGAATATGCTAGACATGCCGAAAGGCATTTTAATAGCAAAAAGAAAAAGAAAGCCCAAGTATTTTCTGTAGAAGATGGAGCAGAAGTTTATGTAGTACAGTCCGGGAAAAAGGGCAAGAAAAAATGCCCAGGGAAACAAACAATCTGATCAGAGATCAGAAGACTTTGAAGGGCAAAAGAAAAGGGGAGAATGCTTTAAATGTGGTAAAAAAGGACACTTGGCAAGGGATTGCAAGAAAAACAAGAAGGCAACCACATAAGACAAGGAGGGTGAGGACTGACTATATGATAGTCAGGAATCACTAGAAGGGGATAGCAAAAAAAGGACAAATGAGAATGTGATAGAAGAAGTAGAGGATGTGACAGAAGAAATAGAGGAAGTGCAGGAAGTTACGGATAGTGAAGAAAATGAAATATTGGATTTAGCTTTATTGAGCTTAGAGCTCTATTTAGCAGACACAAAACCAGAAGTTATACTCTTGGTAGAAGGGAGGGAAGTTAAATTTTTGTGTAACTCAGGGGCATCACGAACCCTGATACATCCCTCCAAACTGCCAGAAAATTCAGAGTCACCTGATTATATACTAGTAAAAGCAACTAATGGACAGCTGTACCGGGAGCCTCTCTCCTGTGGCATCGCAATAACTGATCCTGTTTCAGGATTGACCCAGAAAAGCAAAATTGTTGTTTCTGCAAAATGCCCAGTAAACCTCTTGGGCAGAGACCTTATGCAGCTATTTGGTATAGCAGTAGTTCCGACCATGCAGGGTATGGAAGCACAGCGACAAATTGATACCTTTGCAGTGCAATCGGAGGGTGAAGTGATTTATTGGTACAGCCAGGACTTGGTTATTACTGGTCCAGGGACTGCGGCATTGATAAGCAACACTTGTTGCACTGTACCCTGTATTACTGTAACACACCAGGACCTGATAAAGAATATGAGCAAGAATTGTTTAAAAATCGTGCAAACAGATTGATATTACGTAATCTGTACTGGGACATGGAAGGGAACAGTGCAGCTAGCTGTTCATTCCCCCAGGAGTTCTTTGCACTCTATAAATCTAATCGATTACCACATGTTAGCTTAACTAAGGACAAAAACATAGACTTGGCAGACCTAGGAGAAAAAGTCATGAGATGGGAGAAACAGACAGAGTTAGAACTGTCAGAACAGGGAATACAAATACAGAAGTTGAATTGGATAACTCAGACCCACCCAGCCATACACTTACAGTCGAGCAAGGCAGCTGATTAGCACTCCTATTAAAGGAGAAAAAGAATGCCTTACAGAATATACCAGAAACTCTCTGGACAACAGGAAAGTGAGATGTAGGACTTATTCGTACAGCGGGACCAGTTACTATCACGCCAAAATCAGCATTTAGACCACAGAAAAGACAGTATCCCTTAAGAAAAGATGCAGAGGTAGGAATCAAACCTATTATAGCAGCTTTACTTAAGGAAGGGGTACTGGTGGAATCTCCTGATTCACCATGTAACACACCCTTATTTCCTGTTAAGAAAGCAAATGGAGAATGGCGTATGGTTCAAGATTTACAAGCTGTAAATGACGCAGTAATTCCAAGGGCACCTACAGTGCCAGACCCACACACCCTGTTGAATGATTTAAAACCTCAACAGAAATATTTTTCTGTGGTAGACATCAGCAATGCATTCTTTTCGATACCGATACACCCTGACAGCCAGTATTGGTTTGCATTCACATTTCTGGGGAAAAGGTATACATATACGCGACTACCACAGGGATATTGTGAAAGTCCGACAATATTCTCACAAGAAATGGCAAGCAACTTGGTGGGATTTACCCCACCAAGAGGCAGTCAGATTTTACTTGATGTTGATGACATCCTGCTGGCAGCCCCACCCAGCAAGATTGCAAAGAAGATACCATAGTGCTATTACGATTTTTAGCTGCTGAAGGACATAAGGTAAACAAAAATAAACAGCAAATCTATTCAGTTACCTCAGAAAGTAGCTATTTGTAAATGCACAGCTCATACCAAGCAACAAGATAGGATTTCAAAAGGTAATGTGAGAGCTGATACAGCTGCAAAACAAGCAGCTGCAGAAGTATTTCTTTTAAATGAGGAACTACAACCCTCTGAGATTTTAGACTTAGAAATGTTAAAGACAATGCAAACACTCACTACGCAAGCTGTACGACAAAAATGGGTAAAACGAGGAGCAATTCTCAAAAAGGGGCTGTACATCTCTAAAAAAGGGAAACCGATACTACCATCTAATTTGTTTAGATATGCAGCCTTGTTGAGCCATGGGCAATGCCATGTCTCAACAGGGGGGATGGTACAGCTGGTGAACCGAGTGTTCACAACATATGGATTTACAAACTATTCTAAAAAATTGTGTTTGATGTGCCATATTTGTAACAAACATCATGCACAAGGGGCGTTAAAGCCCAAGCAAGGGAGTTTCCCTACACCACCATATCTGTTTCATACTATTTGTATGGATTTCATAGAATTGAACAAATGTGAAAATAAGAAGTATTGTCTTGTCATTGTAGATATGTTTTCCAGATGGGTGGAAGCCTTTCCGACCAAAAATCCAGACGCAGCTACGGTAGCGAAAGTCCTTGTTAAAGAAATCATCCCTAGATTCGGCATTCTGGAAAGGATCTACAGTGACAACGGTACACACTTTGTAAACCAAACCATACAGCAGTTAAGTAAGCATTTTGGTATTTCTTTAAAAAATCATTGTGCATACCATCCGCAATCTGCAGGGCTAGTTGAGAGGCATAATGGAATATTAAAGAATAAGTTAAGAAAATTAATAGAAACAGAAAAGAATTGGGTGTACTGTCTGCCCCTGGCACTGTTGAGCATGAGAACTGTTACGACTGCAAAAGGATTGACTCCTTTTGAAAAACTATTTGGAAGGGCTTATTATATACCCCAGTGGAAACCTCTCATGCCCGCAGACCAGGAAGCTGACTGTACACTAGCCAAATATATGAGAAATTTGTTGAATTCTAAACATCTGTTGCAGTCAAATTCTGTTTCAGATAAAGAACAAACCGAGACATCGGAAGTGGCAGTGGCCCCTGGGGAGTGGATCTGGGTGAAAACACTCAAAAAGAGAAACTGGACGACACCAAAGTGGGAAGGTCCATACCAGGTGCTTCTTTCGACACCTACTGCAGACAAAATCACAGAGCGGGCCTCGTGGATCCACCTAACGCACTGCAAACTAGTTAAGAACGTTGAACTGGACAAAAATCTTGTCACGTGTCAAGAGCAAAAATGGTAAAATCTAGAAAAATCCAAATAAAACTACTCGAAAGAGTTGGAGAAAACAGGAATACAGAACAACCATTTCCTCAGAAGTATTGCATAATCATCCTGTTAACTGTACTAGTGACAATAATCTTTTTGTTGTGGCCATTCCTTTTCCCAGCCACACAAACTGAACTGAATAAACATGAAGTGTTGCTCATAGACTGGCACCCAAACTTCAACACTTACCAGGCCATCAAATATGTGTATGCTGAGACTTTCAATGTTTCGAATTGCTGGATTTGCACAGCTTTGCCGACAGCATACGGGGGGTTATTAATGACTTCAGTCCCCCTAGGAGTCAACGAGACCTGGGAAAACTTGATTTATGATACATCAACTGTTACATCACAAGATAAAATAGCATTGCACTTGTCTGTTCCACAAATATGGACTGTGTGTTTTTATAAAAATGATACTGTTCAGATGGGTTGGAGCAATTGCAATGTGACTGTTCCATATAGATGCTACACTAAAGCTAATAACACAGGTTCTTATTGTAATACAAACTATGATTCATTTTTTGAATTGATGCACAAAACAGTTGATGAAGTAAAACATGATTCTGTTCTTTATAAACAACTGTCTATAATTGATAGAAAAATGTTTCATGCAGGACAAGTGTATATTCATAGTAAAGTTACTACTAAAGTAGAGGATTGTTATTTTGTATGTGGTAGGAAAGCATACAAGTGGTTACCTGAGAATTGATCTGGCAGTTGTTTATTGGGCTACCTGGTTCCGGCCATATGACACACGGCAGTCTTACCTCGAGGAAAAATTCAGAATGTCCGAGAGGTCGTCAAGAAACTTGTAAATCCAGTGGGGCAAATCAATGCACGCTGGAAAAACCATCATTCTATAAGCGATAAACTGACACACATGGACTTGAGTAACAGTGTTATATCGTGGGCAGGTATATTACCAGCATATGGAGCAGTGAAATCGATCTGGGAGCTGAGAAAACTGTCTAAACTTCTCGAAGTAATGAGCAATGAAACTTTCTCTGCTCTAGAATTGGTGACTGATGAACTGAATGCCATGAGAACTGTAGTGCTTCAAAACCGCATGGCTCTCGACTTCACCCTAGCGGCGAGGGGCGGTACTTGCGCATTAATCCAGGAGGAGTGCTGTTCATATATTGCTGACCATAAACACGAGATAGACAATCACCTTGAGGTAATTCAGCAAGTGTCGGACATGACCAAATAAGGACCAAACCCACTGACGGACTTTTTCCAGAAATAGTTTGGGTGGTGGGGTACTATCCTAATGAACATCCTGATTGCCATTTGTGTAGGAATGATCCTACTGGGAGTATGTGTTTGCTATGGCATCCCCTGCATGAAAAGACTGATCAAAGACCTTATAGACATGTCAGTTTCAGAAACCTTATATCAAGGTGCTGGGTTTGAAGAACTGTTAAAAAATGGAAAATGCTTTTATAAGTTTAAACTGAATGACTCTCTTAACTGCAAATCCTGAGTAGGAAGAGGTTAGGGGAAGACAAACTGTTTATGCTTATTTTGAAAGTAGAATAAAAGTATTAAAAGGGGGGAAATGTTAGGAACATATGTATTAGTGTATGTATTAGTAATATGCTTAGTGCATTTAAGGTTTGAAAAGGGTTAACACATTTATTCTATTTCACACTGCATAAATCTGTACAAACTGCAGAAGCTTTCCAATCTTGTATTGTCATGAAATATGCACAGTTATAATCTTTGCTTATGCTCTGGAAATTTACAGGGAAGCAGATAATTTCTGCTTGTGTCAGGAAACTAATAAATAGATGTATCACTTGTATTAATGTTATGAGATTTAGACATGGAGTTCCGCTTATGCTGTGAGAAAATACACAGCTGAAGAAGCTAATGATAATAAGAACAAAGACTGCTTGAAAATATATGAACTGCAATCAGCGTTTACTTGTGTCTAAGCTAGAAAAGTACCTTGAAATGTAACACATGTATTAGAACTACACAATAGAAGCTTGTAGTGGGCTAAAGCCCCCAAGGTCAGGTTGTTTTTCTCAAATGTTTTTCATAAATCCAGTCATGTCAGCAGAAAATCTGAGTAACATCTGCTGTAGAACAATACAGAAAGTTGTGTTTAATTACGTCAACTATAGAAAGCAACGTTTTGTAAAACAGTATAAGAAGAGCATACTTCCTGTTAGTAGTTAGGCAAAATCCTGTATGTGCATGTTTTTGTCTCCTTGCTGCAAGTAATAAAAGGTGCCATACCTGAACCTTACCTGAATTGGTCTTTGAATTTTTTCCTTTGACACACCTAAAGGTTGCTCATGAAATATCGAACCTTTAACATCGAGAAATGCCATTTCCACAGAGGGGAACAATGCCATTGGCCAAATTTTAAAAAGAGTTTTAAACTGCCCCCACACCCCACTAACTAAATATACCAACTCTGAGATTGCTGTACAGTGGAGAAAGAATAAAATCTGTGTAACAGACAAATGACTCGTTTCCCTGTGTGGAAACGGCTGTTCACAATTTTCAAACTTCGACATTTAGTGATCGAACTTTAGGTGTTCGATAACCTAAGGTTTCAATCACGTAATAAGGAACCTTTTTCATATATATATATATATATATATATATATATATATATATATATATATATATTCACTTTATTATCCCGAAATTCTGAAATACCGAATTTCAGAATCTCGAGATCATAAAGCCGAAAGTTTACAATACCGAATCCCCAGAAGCACGAATTTTGAAATCCCGAATATTACATACACGCATGCACATACACACAACTCCCCCTCACACAAAAACACATGAACCTACACTACAGACAAGCAAGGAGGCAAGCCCCCCTGCACCCCCCATGTGGGGGGCTATGCCCCCACACCCTCCCCACTTAAATATTCTAACTCCAAGGTCACACTACACAGACACCCACATGAAAACACCACCATACAAGTTACATTCCCCTTGCACACACACACACATCATAGTAACACAACACACTGACACACTCTAAATCCCCTAAACAAAACCCTTAAACTTAAATACTTATCTGCATCTCCACCTATCCATTCATACAGCGCAACATCAGAAGCGCTAATTCAAAATCTTCGAACTTCGGGATTTTTAATTTTGCTCTTCTGGTGTTTCAGTATTGTCAGCCTTCGGCTTTATGATCTCAAGATTCTGTAATTCGGTATTTTAGAATTTTGGGATTATAAAGTGTTCCTTATATATATATATATATAAATATATATATATATATATATATATATATATATACATACATATATGTGTGTGTGTGTGCGTGTGTGTGTGTGTGTGTGTGTGTGTGTGTGTGTGTGTGTGTGTGTGTGTGTGTGTGTATGATTCACTGACATTTGATCATCACAGATTCATTTTAATGACACATAAATCAGGTGATAAAAATTATCAAAAGTACATTTGACTGAAAAGTCATTTCATCATAAACATTCTACATAATGTATATAACATTAAAAAATTATTTTACGAGGAGAGCAAGCCTTTTGCACCCCACACCCCCAAACTTATATATTGTAATTCCGCAGTTGCACACCAATGGATGAAAAAAAAATACCACACAGTGAATTAGTGCTGACAGACAAACATAAACATCTACAAATCTGGGGGTATAACTTGATGGTGCCCATTGTAAGCTCTCACAAAATATTTTAAATGAATTCACTTACAACTCCTCAAATCAAAAACAACACCAAAATACCGTCTGTAGACTTTCATAATTTTCAATGCAATGACTTTTCAGTCAAATTTAATTTTATTCATTTATATCATATAATGTTTTGTGTTTGTAAAATGAACCTGTAATCAAACATCATATAACATATATAGAGGAGAGTGCTACACATAATCAAAAACTCATGTGTTCAAACCACAAAAGATCAATCTAAAATGAATGAAAGTCTAAGCAATGAAAGACAGCAACAACAAAAAAAAAAAAATATTATTTGCAGGGAGCCAGACCCTGCCTTCACTCCCACACTCATTATTACTTATAAACCAATTCTGAGATTTTTATAAGAAAGCTTATAAGGCAAGGCCAACACATTTTTTTTAACATTATTTTTTTTAAATACATGGCACTTTAAATGTTTCCACCTGTTTGATTGTTTAAAATGAAGCAATGTTTTCCAGCCCTGCATGTTTAAAAGAGAGAAGCAATTGACACTATTCAGTTCTGATGAAGTCCTAACACTTGTGTGGATGAAAGCACTTAACTTTAACTTTTACTAAACATTTTTTATTAAAATTCCATCTTTAAAACCTTATCTCAGTTGTTGTTCCAAGGGCTGACCTTTTTGCCAAGTTGTGGTTTCATTACCAGTTCTGAGATTGCACAGCACCAAGGCAAAGGCAAATTCCCATTCCCTGCTGTACTCCAAACTAACACAAGCTAATGTCAGTATTTGTTTCAACTTTGTTTAGAAAACCCACCTACTCAAATACCCTACTACATTTTGATAGTTGTCACCCTGCACAACAAAAAAAATCTTTGGTAAAAGAACAGGGGCTCAGACTGGCAAGAATGGTGAGTGAGCATATAACATTCATTGCTGAGATGGGTAAACTGAGGATGATGCTCATCAGGTGGGGATACCCCTGTGCTTTTGTGGACCCCATTTTGGACGAGGTCATGACAAAAAGACTAAGTGGGCATTTTGTCCCATTATTAGTGGCACTACAAGACTTAATTACAATAGGTGATGACACAATAATTGATGACACTCAGGAAAGGGAAAAATCTTTCTCAGACGTCATGGTTGTAACTTTTAGTTCCCTTGTTTACAACATTAGGGATGTCCTCTACAATAATTTGACCTTAGTAACAAGTGACATCAATTGTAAAAAGAAGGTAGGGTAAAAACCATGCATTGTATATAAAAAAGAGATTCATGTATAAAGAATTTGCTTGAAAGGAATAGGCCACATGAATTAAAAGGACACATGAAAAAATGTGGACACTGTCCACAGTGCCTGTTTATTACTGAAAGTGAGAACATTTACATAAGGGGGTATGGCAATGCACATATGAAACAGAGATTTAATTGCCTCAGTAAATGTTTAGTATATATAGCTATTTGTCAGACATGTGACCAATTTTATATTGGGAAAATGATTAACAGTTTGAATAAACGTATATACCAGCACCTTTATGATATCAGGAAGGGCAATATGAACAATGCCCTGACCAAACATATCACCGAGTTCCCACAACACCATTTCAAGTTCTCTGCCTTAGAACAAGTGCAAAAGGAAGGTAGTAGGGGAGGTCTGATGGATCTTTTCCTTGAGTACAAGGAGCTGCTATGGCAGCTCAGATGTGATGCCATACAGACACCTGGCCTTAATGATATGGTATCCATCTTTAGTCTTTTAAAATTAAAAGCTGAATTTCACATCTAGTGTTTGCTATCAGTGTTGTCTTTATGCTTTTTTGACTAGCCATATGTTTTATAATGTAACCCAAAAGTGATGAAATTTTATTAGTAGGGAATTCAATGTATTATACGGTTGTTGCATGCCTCAGAAATATTGTAATTTTATTTTAGTCTTCAACTCCAGTGTCAGGAAGATGACTGACTAAGGTATTAGCCTATCAAATTTTTAGTTTGTAATGGGATATTTTATGTCATGTATTTAATGGAGTGTTTTATAATTCAAGTGTTATTCTGATGAAGTCGTGAGGTGAACTGCCAACAAAAGCCTTAATAAATTGGTGAAGTGGCTGCTACTTGAATGTTTCCTTGTTTCAGTGATTTTCCTAATGACAGTATTCTATGAACAAAGGCTCATAGCTTCTAAAGTAAGTACCAGTCTGGCTGTCTTTGCGGGTCATTTTAAAACTTAGCCAATTTCCCTTTATGTGCTTGAATTAACCTATCCCATTTGGTTAGAGAATGGTCTTACCCATTTCATGGTGGATAATTATAAATTACCCCTAATGAGAATAATTGAGATCATACCATAGATAATTTGGACTCATGCATGGATAAAGCATTTAGAAGCAACCTCAGTCCATAAGTAGTACAGGGGGCAGTCCTGGAGTAAATTTTCTGTATCCATCGATAGATCAAAGTTGTTCTTAAATATGGACAGGGATAAACTTTGTTTTATGTGGATGGGGAGTCTGTTCCAGAGCAGTGGTATCCTCTGAGAGATATATCTGTCCCTATAAGCCATGTTTATGCTGCAGAAAGGGTTTAGATCCCTAGACTGGCTATTTCTGACACCATTTCAGTTGCTGATGTGCAGTAAATCATCAGTACGTGTGGGAGGGTGCCTTATATTCCAGACACAGATCACCTCTTAGCACTCAGTAGGATACCAAGAGTACTGACAGCGCTATATTACTATATGATAGCTTGTACCAGTATTGGACATGTTTGATATTCCAAATGTTCAATTATTTCAATGCTTACATATAAAGGTATAATAAAATCCATTGAAACAGCAAAATATTAACATTGCTAATGATGACAACATAAGATCAGGCACAATATACATTTACTGTACTCATCATTCATGTTGCTATCTATTGATATATATATATATCTATATATATATATATATATATATATATATATATATATATATATATATATAAAGGGTGACCTTAAAAATGCATTAGCCCTCCGTGCAAAGAAATCAACTTTATTGTATTAGAAAAAAATTCTAGTTTGTGGGGAGATTGCAACCCCCAGCTCGATGTGAAAGAACTCAGATGGCAAATTAAACTGCAAGCAGACATGCCCCCTAGCTTAAATGGTAATTTAAATGTAAAAAGCATTGTAAAATGGAACAGGTAGGGTGGGAAAAGGAATCTTAACCATCCAAAGGTGTTTATTTCATTTGTAACTAATAAATTTCTGATGAAGTTCAACTTTTAACATGAATGAACAAAAGCTCTCAAGTTTTTAAGCTTTGCATGTTTTGAAAGTGACAATTAAAGTTTTCTACTTTAAGTTCTGGCTATGGTTTACATTCCTGCAAGTCTGAAAAAGGTTTCCGTGTTAATAGTTTTTTGCTTTATAACCTTTTCAGCGTTTTTTCTTTGGTTTAAGTCATTTTCTGTCTGGATATGGAGGATATACCAGGGAACTCATACCATGATGGCAGCCAAGATCTCCTCAATCTCTCTAACTGCAGTTTACCGTTTGAAATAGCCTCAGCTGTACAATCATTTAATGATGTAGTAGAAAGAACACATGACATCCTGAGGTGATTTGGATCTCATGGAGCTAACTCAGACAAGTAACAAAACCATCAACCACAAATACATTGGACCAGCATCCCGATGGCCACACAGGAGTAAATAACTTTTTGGAGGAGATTCTGGCACTCAACAGTAGCAACCCTTTTCTGGCTTGCCAAGAAGAAAACATTCACTCCAGTGCATCTAACATGTTACTAGGATCTGTTATAAAAATAGCTAACCCTGGTAACTGTAAACATCTTATCTTTAAGCTTGAAAAACTTGTATCTAATTACAAAAGTATCAAATATGATGTTTTTTACATCACCAGCTGTGTTGACGATATTGTTCTGCAAGGGCTGAGATTTAACAAATTCCCCAATGGCATTGACCAAAACAGTGATATTTATCAGTCCTTTTGTCAGATTTTTAACTAAGCTGGTGTTAAAGTTCTCCAAACTTTAATAGTCCATAATCAGAAAAGAATGGAGAATTTGATTACAGAAATTAAAGCACTCAATGATTCTATCCTTGGACATCCCTGTTTCCAGGCTGTAAAGTCTGAATAAATGGGGATTGATGCTAAAATTTCCAGACATGTAGCTTCCCTTATCCAGAAAAATAGAAAGAAGTTAGCCCATGACTTGGAACAATATAGGCAGAAAGCTGTCTACCCACTTCATTTCAACAAACGTAACAGCTTAAAAACAAGACCCTACCCCCACAAGTAAGTCACATTATTTTCCAAAAGGACAAAACTACACTTTCACCAACAGGATTAAGAATGACACCATTTTTTTTTAACACCACAACAAAGTAACCTCACAAGCCACCAAGCTGAATGGTCTTTTGAAGGCATTACTAGAAACTCCACTGAAGAAATGATTCATCCTCCCAGGAACAACGCACAACAGATCAGCAAACCTACAGCACCAGTGAATGTCAATAACCCAAATCATTTTTTATCCCTCGACCTGCTGAACAACAAGGCAACCACAGAGACTCCCAGAGGGAGAGGACAGGGGAGACGGAGTGGAAGAGGCAGGGATCGGTCTCAAGGACTGAGATGGTTCTAACACATTTAAACTTACCTGCTCCCACCAAAGACATTTTCAACCTTACAGACTTGCAATTAGATCATCATAATTGTTACATTTTAGAAAAGGGTCTCAGTTTTATACCATACCAAAGAACATCTGCTACTGATGTTATTATTGATTTTAAATTGTTTTGTAGAAAGCTTAACTTTAAACAAGGCTTTATGTTCAACAATATAGAGTTTAATGATCTCTCGTTTGGTGCTAGTCAGGTTTCTATATATCAGCAGAACTTCATGGGAAACAATGAAGTTACTATGTCACAAAGTGTTAACCACCATCCTGTTAGTCATATTATTCTTCTGTTGAAGTTACTAGCCTGACCAGCAGTAGCGAGTCAGAGTCAGATAACGAAGGTCCCGCACCTCCCCACTTAGGAGTAAAAACACTTTTAATACACCGCTTAACCAGTCCCTCAATATTTTTTCAAGAGTTTATGAAAAAGAAATTAGTGCCGCTCTTAACAAAAAAACACATTCCAAGTGGTTTAACCTCTTCAATCTGGAGGAAAAGTGTCTTCAGGGGCTTAAAAATGACCCACATATCAATATTATGAAGGCAGACAAAGGTGCAGGCAATAGTACTTATGGACACCAGCACTTATGTCAGAAAAATGAAAGAAGCCCTATCCTTCTTTTTATTTTGTCTGTTCCCATTACGGGTCACCACAGCGGATCTTCTGTTTCCATTTCTTCCTGTCCTCTGCTTCTTGCTCTGTCACACTAACCACCTGCATGTCCTCTCTCACCACATCCATAAACCTTATCATAGGCCTTCCTCTTTTCCTCTTACCTGGCAACTTCATCCTTAGCATCCTTTTCCCAATATACCCAGCATCCCTCCTCAGTACATGTCCAAACCAACACAATCTCACCTCTCTGGCTTTGTCTCCAAATCGTCCAGCATAAAACATTTGCCAAATGAGATATGTAGAAGAAGCCCTATCCAATATGGATAATTACAGAGTAGCTCCCCCAGAAACAGTCACTCAAAATTTCTTGGAAGTAGATAAGCTTATTTATGAACTATACAAGAAAGGACATATTACAGAATGGGAAGTTGATTTCATGTCAGTAAATATCCTCTTACTGGGAGAACGTTTGGGATTCCCAAAATGCTCCAAAAAAAATTGTTCCCCCCCTTAGACAGATTGCAGCATTTATAAAAACGAAAACTGAGTACATTGCAGTACTTTTTGATTTCTTTCTTAACCCGCTAATACAAAGTTACCAGTTCTATCTTAAGGACTCCTGGGAATTACTTAATGAGATCCACAAAAGCACATCTTTCACAAGACAGTGCACCATGGTTACTCTTGATATTGTGGCCCTTTATACTAGCATCCCCCACCAGAAGGGCTTAGATTCTGTCAGAGATTGTCTGACAAAACACACCCAACCCCTCCCCCCCACAGAATTCAAGCTTGTGTAACATTATTGAAACTAGTACTGGAAAATAACTTTTTTTCTTTCAATTGCACGATTTATCAACAACTACAAGGGGTAGCCATGGGTGCCAAAAATGGCACCAGTTTACCCCAATTTGGCGTTCAGCTCCTGGGAAGCAGACATTCTCTCCAGACTTGAAAGTTTTGTATTAGTTAATCTTTATAAACGTTATATAGACAACATCTTTATCCTGTGGAAAGGGTCACAAATTGAGCTGGAATTGTTTCTCACCAGAGTGAATCAAAGTATACAGTTCCTTGAGTTCACCCTTTCGGGTATAGGTAATGTAGTTAACTTTCTTGATATTACCCTTTCCCTAGACCCTGAGACCAGTAAGTTTGCTTCTACAATCCACAGAAAGAGTACCTTTCAGAACAACTACCTGGATTTCACCAGCCAACACCCCTTATTTATGAAGAGGAATATAGTGAAAGGGCAATTCGTGCAGTTAAGCCACATAGTTAATGAAGACAGCACATTTGCTAAAGAAAGCCAATTCCTGAAGCAGCTGTTTGTTGAAAAGCATTATCCAGAGGCTTTAATTAATCAGATTCTCAAGGGAGTGATGAACAACAGGTACAGCAGATACCCTCCTATCCTAAAGCATGACTTCATTGACACTAGGTGATCTATCAGTGATAACACCAGATTCCCTCTCCCGATCTCCCTGGACTCACAAGTCATAAGAGACATCCTTACTAAGGGCTGGGAGATCATTGGCAGTAGCCGTGAATTGGCCAATGCCTTAGTACCCTCCCCTGTCCTTGGCTACAAGAAAACACAGTTTCTCAAGTCACTGTATGACTCTGGGCTCTCCCATAACACTAAAACCTCCACTTCCACTCCAGGAACATACTGCTGCAGCAGATGCATATGCTGCAAATACATAGGCATAGGTACATCTTTTAATTTGAGATCCCCCGGGTTCAGAATTTCTTTTCAAGAAGTCTATGACTGTAACATCACCAATTTAGTTTATCTTGGTTTTTGTGTTCAATGTGATGCATTCTACAAAGGGGAAGCCATCAGAAAGTTGAGCAATCGCATTAAGGAAAACTGTCAGGCATTAAGAAAGGGTGACCTTAAAAATGCATTAGCTAGGTACAATTTGGGTAGCCCTCGGTGCAAAGAATTTAACTTTATTGCATTGGAAAAAAATGTCTAGTTTGTGGGGAGATTGAAACTCTCAGATGGCAAGTTAAACTGCAAGCAGACACACCCTCTGGCTTAAATAGTAATGTATATGTTAAAAACATTCTAAAATGTAACAGGTAGGGGGGGATCTTAACCATCCAAAGTTGTTTATATCATTTGCAACTGTTAAATTCTGATGAAGTTCAACTTTTAACATGAACGAACAAAAGTGCTCAAATTTTTAAGATTTGTATGTTTTGAAAGTGACAATTAAAGTTTTCTAGTTTAAGTTCTGGCTGTGGTTTATATTCCTCCAAGTCCAAAAAATGTATATATATATATATATATATATATATATATATATATATATATATATATATATATATATGGATTCACTTCAGAAGCTCGAAATACTGAAATCTCAAATTTCAGTATCTCGAGCCCAAGAAGTGGAATCCACAAAACAACGAAAACTAAAAACCGCGAAATTCAAAACATCGAATACCGGAAGTTTTGAATTTTGTGGTTTTACTACACATACACACACACACACACACACATACACACACACACGCACACACACACACACCATCCACCACACAAACACAATCACTCTACTACATGAAAGCGGGGGGCAAGCCCCCCTACACCCCCTACTTAAATATTCTCACTCCGAGGTCGCAGTACATACAAACACACACAAAACACCACCAAACAAGCTACTTTCTCTTCACACACACACACACATCACAGCAACAAAACAGACTGACACACACCACAGCCCCTACCCAAACCCCTTAACACATAAACACACACTTACCTAAATACATAACCATAGCGAACTTTAGAAGTGCAAAATTCTAAACCTCCAGTACTCAAGGTTTTGAATTTCACGCTTCTAAATTTTCACTATTATGTGGATTCGGCTTCTTGGGCTCAAAATACTGAAATTTGAGATTTCAGTATTTTGAGCTATTGAACAGAACCCATATATATATATATATATATATATATATATATATATATATACTGTGTGTTTGTGTGTGTGTGTGTGTGTGTGTGTGTGTGTGTGTGTGTGTGTGTGTGTGTGTGTGTGTGTGTGTGTGTGTGTGTGTGTGTGTGTGTGTGTGTATTACTATATATATATATATATATATATATATATATATATATATATATATATATATATATATATATATAGATATATATATATATATATATGGGTCTAGGACTATTTACTGAAAGCACATTTCACTGAAAGTCAGATGACTGCACAAATCACTGAAACCTTAACTCACTAAAAACTCAATTCACTGAAACACATTTAACTGAAAGTTATATATGGCCTTTTCCCCACTGTTTTCGACCCTGGAGTTAGTATATATAGTAAGGGGGAGTGGAGGGCATATATTTATCCTCAACAGAGCAAGTTAAAAATATTATGATAAACTCATATATCAATACAGTGTGACATGTTTTATAAGGCTACCAACAACATCACAAAATTTATCAGTATTGAATTCCACAAATACCTAGTTACAACTGTATCCCTTTTATTAGGTTCACATTGTAAGACAGTAGCATATCCAATTTCAAAAGTCAGTCTTTTAGAAGTATGATTATAGAAACACACAAGAAGAGGTCTATGCCCAGATGACAATAAATAGCACAAACGTCAATGCTGTGACATGTTATCATGCTCCTTCTATGTCACCTCAAGAGCATGACTGACATCCTAGATTATCTGTCCCAATAACATAAAGCACTTCTCTAATTATTGACCAACATTATCCTTATATTAGCTAGTAAAGCTATGCTCAGACAGCAAATGGGCAAGCGACTTTATAAACATCAACAATAATGAATAGATGATAGAAGTACCAAAAAGGGAAGGAAGCATGCCTAAGATTATAGTGTTAAGCTTAACATTGCTCTGCTCCCTCTTTCCTCTGGCCACTAGGCTATGATGTTTATTGTATACTCCAAACTAAGTCCAACAAAAATTATACCATCTTTAAGTATTCTTAAATGGCAAGTATGGTGCTCTTTAAAAGACTTTGTCTCAATCAAATGGAACCATATATTAGCTCCACCAACACAAACTTTCTACAATATATAACATCTGCCTTATTAAATTCATCGTATGACACACAATACAGTGTATAACCATGCAACAAACCTAAAAGGTGGTGTTACAAATCCAACAAATTGGTAAGCAAAATGAGTGGTAAGTACAAAGGCTTCACACTTTACTGAGCCCAAGACAACATGGCTAAGGTCAACTGCATCCAAAAAGAACTTACTAAAAATAGTCAAGAGAAGCAAAGCTTTACTCAAGGTAAATCCTTACAGAAGAGTTGGTGGGACAGGGTGAAAGGGGCAACTGTCCCAGGGACAAAGTGTTAGTGAGTGTGGTCTGCTGATCCCGATCCCTCTTTAATGCTATACTGGCTTTTAAGAGCCAGTATTGCATTTGAGGTCTAACCTAAGTGCCGTAGCACTCCCTGTATAGTCTAAACTGTAGGAACTGCTTGCTACAGTTTAAAAGTAAGAAAACATTTCTTTCTTTTTTTTTTTTTTTGCAGCTCCTGTGGATTATAAACTGTAAAAACTGCTTGCTACATTGTGGTAAGCAGTTTTTGTACTATTTAAAAGTAAAAAAAAAAAATTTCTTTTTGCACCACTTTGTCTGAAGTTAGAGCACATATACTTAACGATGTCAATTTCTTTAAGAATGTGGTCACTGCCATATGAGTTAAGCTTACCGCACTCAGAATACAAAAACGTTTGACTCTGTATCCTCTGAGGGAGTTACATATAAGCTAAGGAATCTAAACTTAGGTCTGTAACTGGCAACATGGTCATACACAGCACTGTAGAATAAAGGACACCCATCCTTACTATCCTCTGTGAGGTCCCTCAAGTTTTGTCCTGGGGTGTCTCCTTTTTGTTATTTTCTTCTCAGATGTCAAACTGGACTCCATTGTTTAACTCACTAAACATGCAGATTACAGAAACTTAAGAGCATTGCCTTAATACTACTGATGCCAGCTCCCATCAAATGGCACTCAGCATTACACGTGAATGTTATGATAGAAATTATTTTGCCTTCAATGTCGAAAATGTAGCATTCTGTCATTTGGCAAACCTCACCAATCTCATCCACTTTATGCACTATTTATGGTCAATAATTTAAAGTTGAAAAAGTTCTGTGAGACCTTCCAGTCCTCGTAGACAATTATGTTTCATTTGTTACCCATATAGCCACTGTCATATATAGAACATATGCGGTTGTCCAGAGGATGCTCTGTGGGGTTAAGATCTCTGCCAAGGAAGTAATTGACCTTTTGTATACAATTATCAGCAGATAATTTCTAGAATATTATACTCCATTCTATAACCTTACACACCATCTGGTACCCCTGGAAAAGATAAAGAGATTCTTCACAAACAGAATTAATGGGCATCAAAGCTTTGGCACGTCTACTGACCGATGACTAAAGCATCACTGTCTCTTCTCTGTGTCTATTGCTTTTCACCAGAAAACTCTGCCTGACATGGGTGATGGCAACAGAGATACACACCTAAATATTGACAGCCTAAATATTGACAAAACATAGTTAATAGTCAAAATATAGACAGTAAAACATATCTGAACTCAAAATATTATGCTAGAGCATTAGCAGTAGTCAACAGCCACCACAGGAAAAAGTGGTGAGAAGTGAAAATAAAGCTCTAAAACATGTTTAAATATTTAAAAATAACTCTTTGTAGTGGTCTAAAATGCCAATGCACAAAAAAGGCCTTAAAAAAACAAAGTTTATTAGAAGTTGAGCACTTAAATTCTACCAATTAAAGGAACTTCATCAGAACTAAAGTATACAGCTTGCTAAACTGTTTAAAACCCCACTAAAAGTCACATGACATAATTAACTTATCAACATAAATGTCATAAAGATAGTCAAAAATAAAAATAAAATTACTGATAATAATGAAAAGTGAAAAAAAAATAACCTCTTAATGAAATTACATTTAATAAAATCCTATGTGGTTGAAAACAAATTAATATCAATACTTTAATTTAAACCATGTTTATAAGTGGTTAGCAATAATTGCCAGTGCACTTCCTTGCTTTCTAAAATATTATTGAAATTACCACCCCTAAGATCAGCAATCACTTTGTCAACCACCTTAATTACAAATTTCTAGAAGTCTTTCCAGATAGCATCAGGTTCGTAGTGGGTGATATTATTATCTTTGTTTTTAATGGGTAAATTGTGCTCATATATTCATTGGAAGACCCTCAGTGTGGTTTTACCCACATAGAAGCTATCACAGCTAGAGCACCTTGCCACATAAACCACTCCCACAGAATTGTACTTATACCTTCCTTTTATTTTGAAACTCTTTCTCAAGTAGTTGAAAATAAGGGTCAGATTTATTGACAGTTACACTAAGTGCAGCTATCATGTAAGAGTAAGCAGTGTGGTACACCTCACATATGATAGTAGGTTATTTGTTATTCATTAAATGGTTTCATATTTAGTGTAGTGATGCAACACAAAGGTAAATAGCAGAGTATAAGTACATGAATTGTATGCTAATTAACCAATCCAATATGGCGGAGCTATTCGGGAAGTTATAAAACAATCAAGTACGCTCAGTGTAGCCATATGCCCTGAAATCCAAAACTCCTGGGATTACAGCCTCAATTACTCTTAGGAAAAAAAATAAGACATTAGCAGCTGCTGCTGGCATCATTAACCTATATGTGCAACAGCCTTATTTCAAGGTGCTACTGCTGCTAGACTTTGACCAAGAAGAAGGAGGGTGTTTAGACCCTGTTTGACTTATCATGGACTTCATGACACAGAATTGTAGAGTGATACTTGGTAGACACAGAAACTCTAAAGGAAATATGCAACCTCTGCTATCCTCACTTGGGGCCCCGGGGAGATGGCGGAAAACCCATTCCAGAAGAAACAATGGGATGTGTAGCATTATGTGTATCAGCTACAGGTACATTTCAGAGACCCACAGGGATATATTGGGGTGTCACGGGCCTCAGCTTCTAGAATATTGCATCTGTTTCTAAATGCAATACTACAACATGTAAGGGACCGTATCTGTTTCCCATGAACCCCAAAGGAGACAGGAAGAATCATGCAGGAATTTTATGCAATAGCACACTTCCCTAACATTTTCAGAGCCACAGATTGCCATTTAGAAATAAAAGCCCCACCCAGTGAACAGGGAAGGAGGTACATTGACAGAAAAGGATACCACTCTATAAAGAATCAGGTTGTCTGTAGTGCCCAAGGGATCATTTACAATATCTGTGCAGGTAACCTAGGCAGTTTTCATGGCTCACACATTTGGCAGACCTGTGATTTGTACACAAGGTTTGCTAGGGGTGACATTCTACAAGGGTATCCAGTGGGGGATGCAGGGTTACCTTGAAACCATGGCTCATGACATGCATGAGCATTCCTCACAACCCACCAAGCAAGGATATAAAGATGCCCACACCACACTCAAACTAGAAATGTCATAGAATGTGTATTTCATTTGCTCAAATCAAGGTTAGATAACTGAGGAGATTTCCTACGACATGATTCAACCACCTCTGGCAAAATACTTACAGTGGTTCCATGTTACACATTATCATTTTCAGGGGATAGCTTCAACAAGGACAATTAGGGCAGTACTACAGTTCTCAATATCACAGGCATGGACAGCAGCTCTAGCAGATACAGATGAGAACACTGAGGGAGAACCATCAGCCACAGATGCTGACAGCAGACATAGGTATGCACAATATACCATGTCTCTGGATAAAAGGCAAAGGCTAGCACATACAATGAATACCTAAAAAAAAGAATAACAGCCTCAGCACATACATGTGTTAAAAACAATGCCTGACAAAATGCATAATTTGTATTTAACCATGTGATGTCTCCCCCAAGAGATAATTTAGATGATTTCAGCTTACAGCTACCAAATTCTAGTAATTTCACTACTGATATGGTGGATTCCAAATATCTTTGTGGTGTATTATTTCAAAAATTAACCAAGAACATGAGATCTTTAAGGGCCAATATCTGGCACCTCAAGTTGTTTAAAGCTTATAAACTGAAAAACATAATGCCACGAGGATTAAGAATCCGAATTCAACCACTTGTGGGTGTTATTGATGACCAACTGTCCACAGATTGGGCACAAACACAACACCAAGCATCAATGCTATTTGTAGATACTCTGGTTACTTATTATGAAAGGATGATAGAAACTCAGACTTTAGAAATCAATGCCAATTGCCAAGAAGCCAAGGCTTATGAGTCTGAAAGCTTCTTTAATAACCATTTGGCCAACTTGGCCAAGGATTTAGCTACATTAGAGGAACAACTTATCAAAAAGAAAACTCAGAAATTTCAAACAGATATTGCTGATTATGAAAAAGGTAAACCTTTTGTTATCCAAAAAAGTGTTCGATTTTCTGACCCCAGTTATAGATCTACCAATAGAAGGAAGAGACCAAGATCTATACTTAGAAAAACTATGCAATCACCAAGTAGGACCTCAGAGGATGAATCATCTTCTGCCACTGATTTTGATTGCCCTTCTAACCAAGATTCTCCAGTGGCTAAATGCAAACAACCTTCAGACTCTTTAGGCTAAAAAAATGCAGAGGGGGAGAAAACATAGAAAGAAACACACAGAACATACAACAACTGTTGCAGAAGATTGTAATGCAATAGACAATGTACACAACATTTCCTCATACGAACTGTCAAATGTACACAATAAAATATTGAACAAGGGTCTCAACTTTGTACCTACGTCTTTTGTTCCTGAGCATGTTTTAGTTAATGAATTGAATGATTTTTGCAGACTACTTAACCTTAAAATATTTTTTTCAGATGCAGAAAACACTCAAAGATCTACTGGGTTTCAATTTGGGAGATCTGATTTCCAACCACCCATGGACAAACATGTGGCTATATTTAAAGAATGCGTTCTTAAGGATTTGCATTTTTCTCAAGGTTATCAGTCTATTCGACACAACCTGACTAAGCAAGAACACAAAGCACTAAATGAACTTAGTTCCAATCACAATATAGTAATTT
This sequence comes from Protopterus annectens, assembly GCF_019279795.1. Classification (NCBI taxonomy): domain Eukaryota; kingdom Metazoa; phylum Chordata; order Ceratodontiformes; family Protopteridae; genus Protopterus; species Protopterus annectens. Next base: position 142,437,599 of record NC_056738.1, on the reverse strand, counting down.
TACCAGCTAATAAGGGAGGTGGCATTGTAATGATAGATTGGGAGATGTATCAGGCTGAGGCGCACAAACAACTATCTGATGCCCGTTTTTACATACACATGGTGGTGGATCCCACACCCAATTTCAAAAAACATATTGATACATTCCTGGATTTAGCTATGGAGGAGGGCATTATTAATCAACATACATGTAAACAACTTAAGGTTCCAGACCTGATTCCTCAGTACCTATATTTACTCCCCAAGATACATAAACATCCTACATGTCCACCAGGTAGACCTATTGTATCTGGTAAGGGCTCTCTTACTGAACCTTTGTCTGCTTTTCTGACGCACTACTTAAAACCATTATTGTCCATGGTTAGGTCCAGACTCAAAGACACCACTGAGTTTTTGAATATCATTCATGATACACAATTGGAACCAGACTGGTTTCTCTGCACACTGGATGTCACCTCCCTCTACACCAGCATACCACATGGTGCTGGATTACAGGCCATCGAATATTGGTTAGAGAAATCCCAATTATACACAACGGGTTTCAATAATTTTCTACTCAAGATAACAGAATTTGTTTTAACAAAAAACATTTTTTACTTTGATGGCCAGTCCTATAATCAGGTTAGAGGCACAGCCATGGGAGCATCCTTTGCTCCCATTTATGTTGACTTATTCATGGGGTTTTTGAAGAGCGGTTTATCTATAATACCAACAATAACTCTTTCTTAGATGAGCTAGATATTTGGAGATGATATCTGGATGATTGTTGGATGGTATGCCGGGGTGATGCGACATTTGTACATGAATTTGTTACATATCTCAACAGTAATAGATGGGATATTCATTTCACTCTAAATATTGAATATCAACAAATAATCTTTTTGGATGTCATTGTTACTCGACAAGAAGACCATACATTGGAAACTCGAGTACACAAAAAATTTCCAAAATACAACACCTTACTTCATGCCTCGAGTCATCACCCCCGCCATATTATCAACAACATCCCAAAGTCCCAATTCTTATGTATTAAGCGTATATGCTCTTCTGAACAATCTCACCAGGAGTGTCAACAAGATCTAACAAACAGGCTGATAACTAGAGGTTATAACAAAGATCGCATTACCCAAACTGTAACCCAGGTTAACCGTATGCAGAGATCACAACTTTTGGAATACCAACATGGTACCACTGGACACAACACACAGATATCCCAGCCAGTTAGACTAGTCACTACATTTGGAAGTAACACTCCAAGATTTAGGGATATCATCAACAATCATTGGGATATTCTATGTGCGCATGAACATTTAAATGGGATACTACAAGATAGATGTACTTTTTCCTACTGTAGAGGTAGAACTATCAACTCACATCTTACCCATTACAAACGCCACAACCCACCCATCCCAATGCAGAAAGCACTATTTGGTGACTCTTTAGTAGGCTGTGTTCCCTGTGGTCACTGCAGTGCATTTGCACATATCTTTAAAAGCAAAGAATTTACTAGTTGTAACACTTCTAAAGTGTATCAGATCAGAGTTTTTGGTAACTGCAGCAGTGACTGGTTAATTTATTTAGCTACCTGCACATGTTCATCTTTCTATGTGGGACAAACATCTAGACCCTTTAGACACCGCATAAGCGAACACTTAAGTGAGATCAGAAATAAAAGAGTTTCTAACGCCCTTTACAAACACACCATCAAACATAAAACTGTGAAATTCAAGTTTATCATAATAGATAAAATTCAAATGCACAGAACTTCCAAAGCAGGTTGGCATGATATACTAAACAATATGGAATCCTCTTGGATCACCAGGCTGGGAGCTTTATTTAGACCTGGCCTTAATGAATTAAGTTAAATTTTGTTTTGGTGGTTCTGCTTCACATTTATTTATTTTGAATGTATCTCTTTAAATTTTGTGATAGAAAAGCAGACACTAGGATGTGCTCTAATTGAATTTTCTGTTGCACTGAAGAAGGCTTGATTCTTAGCCGAAACCAGTTTGCATGATGGAGTTGCCATAATAAAGCCTACTTATTTTTCCTTCCTTTGTGCTGGATTGCTTTTGGATGACACTGAGGGAGAACTATCAGCCACAGATGCTGACAGCAGACATAGGCATGCACAAAATACCACGTCTCTGGATAAAAGGCAAAGGCTAGCACATACAATGAATACCTAAAAGAAAGAATAACAGCCTCAGCACATACATGTGTTAAAAACAATGCCTGACAAAATGCATAATTTGTATTTAACCATGTGATGTCTCCCCCAAGAGAGTTCTCACAAATGTATTATTACCAAGGTAAGCCTGTACAGAAGAAAAAATATAGCTGTATAAATGATTACTGCGTTATACAAATTGTCATATGTCCCTAAAGTGATACATGTCCAAGGTGTACAATAATGTCAGTAATACCTTACTACTGATGTTTAGAATACACAGCTATGGATTTTGCTCACTAATGTGCAATAAGCCTTTCATTTCGCCACTGTATATAACCCATTGAGCAGGCCAAGGGTAGCATCATTTGCACAAGTATAACAGTAAGCAAGACTTAAGGACCTAATTTGACTGTGTGAGTGACAACAATAAAACAAAAACAGTGAAGATCAACAATTACAGAAGCAACCATACATACATGATTATGAACTATGAATAAAAGTATTTATTCTGCAATACAGTTTCATTAAATGAAGGTTCTGAGTAAGTAAGCATTTCTTATCCACTATGTGTATCAGACATATATGCAACCCGAAATCACAAAGAAATGTGCAAAGGGCAGTCCTGCTTTGATAAGTAGAGTGTGTGTGTGTGTGTGTGTGTGTGTGTGTGTGTGTGTGTGTGTGTGTGTGTGTGTGTGTGTGTGTGTCTGCATTAACACAATTAACCACTGTGCTAGCAGTATGCTGTGGCATTTTGGACAGGTGTGAGCTGTGCATGGTAGACTAGTCAGTTCAGTATAGTCACCAACAACCACAAGAACTATCTCTGCCAGGACTGACATTGCTAGTTCCATGGACCTGGCTAGAATTTGGGGTGTTACCTGACTATAAACAGAAGTGTGTGCTTGTAGAGGTACAAATAGTCCATTTGCAGGATATATTTAAACAGAATTCTTTATTAACCACTCACTACATAAATGCTCACAGGATAAATAAAAACAGTGTTTTCATTCCAGTAATAGGACTTCATCAGATATTAAGTGTTTTTATACTCCAATGGTAGAGACAGCATATCCTTAATTAAACAATTAACTTCTTAATCATCCAATTTATCTCAGCAATCTCTCTATTTTCCATGAAATGTCCTGTCAAGAGTACATGCTGTGAAAGTATTAAAAAGAATTAAAAATAAATAGCAATGCACTTATAAAGACATTAATGTAAAAACAGAAATATAAAAGCAACTGTGGCTGTGAAACACAGTGGCCGGGATTCATTAATCCTCCATGTAAGACTAACTAAGTCTTACTCAGAGACGGCAGTCTAAGAGTATGACATCAGCGCGTCATGCATATGCATGAGGGCGTGCTGACTCAACTCTAAGGCTAACATGGAGTGTGCATGAGTGCAGTGTCAGACAGCCGAGCAGTCCAAATATCCATGCCCCTGCAAGTGCCTAAACTGCAAATGTCACCAGACATGAGCAAGTCCGCTCAAATGTGTATATCCCCAACACTACACTTCCCCACATTCCAAACCCCTGTACAAATATAATAAAATGTAAAACCTTTTTTTTTTTCTCATTCCCAATATAGCTGCCATATTTGCGCGTGTGTGCACGGGTTTTCCCATTGCTTAGCTACAGTTAGCAGTTCAGACATCGAAGAGGATAATAAACTACTTATATGCAAATTAAGCCAAATAGCAATAGCGTAGTGGTAGAGCCTTTGCAGAAAGAGGAGGCATTCTCGGTTCGAGTCCCACCACTCCCCTTCCCATTTTCTGTAGTAAATCTGTGCATAAAAATAATTCCTGACATTTACCTTTTAAATATTAGTAAAATGCATTGAAATGGCCTATGTAGTAGTGAACGATATTTTATATCTATATATATAAGAAGGTGAAATGGTCATGCATACTGATAAATACATAAGTAATGTATCTTAAGCAGTGTGAAGCACTGCTAAGCAAAGTTTACCAGTATTAAGCATATTTAAGTATAATTGCTCATAGCTAAGCAGTGCTTTAACTAGTGCAATAGCTTTGTGCGGAGCTGCGCATCGCGCCAACTAGCTCAAACAAAATATGTTTGCGTGTAGGCTGCACACCGCACTAACTAGTGCAACGTCGGTAAATGTAGAGCAACACTGGGCAAAGTTGAGCAAAGTCAGCTAAACACAGCCACACCTCCTAGCCGGTCAGGCCAGTAGTAAAAAAAAAGCAATGACAGGCCTCAAAGAGAGTGTGCACCATAATCACAGTACTGAACCACTAAACCATGACAGCATTTGATGTTCATGGACTGTCAACACACATATACATATTAATCAAAGTTTACCCAGTGCTAAGCAGGTGTGCACTCAGCTGAGAATTTTCAAATCCAGCCAATCACAAATAAGTGTGGGAAATGAGGCATATTTAAGCTCTATAGGCGGGAATACTTGCCATAACTGGTTGTAGCTCCCATCTACAGGCAGCAATGGCTGGTGTCGAAGAGGGCTCTCACTTTTGAATGCAACTGTGGGGCATTGAGGAGTCAAAAGTGATGGTTTGGCTCCTCGTCCATCATCATGATGCCAGACTCCTGCAGGGCCAGTTTCAGGGCACGGAATACAAAGCAGAAGCCTGGAACCGTCTCGCACATGAACTCACCAGTGCCACAGGCGTCCCTCGGACTGATGAGCAGGTCAGATACCACCATGCAGACCTGAAGAGACACAAGCAGGACCAACTGAACCAATGGATACAGGAGGCCCATGGGATGGAAAATGCCCCACTACTATGTAGGTAGCCATGGAATGAAGTATGTAAGAGTTGCTAGTGTAGTCGATAGTATGGATAGGTATATGTCTCAATATCACTTCATTTACTTCACAGCTGCAGGTGTCCATGCTGTGAATCAGCAAGCCTATGCAGATAGGCTGCTAAGGCTGCACCACCAGGCAGGCAGGTTCGTAATTATTCTGCATGTATTGTTATATAAAATAAGTGAGAGAGCCTGACAAAAAGTGTTGTAGCCCAATAATAAAGGTATAATAAGGCTTGAATAACCTCTCTGCATGTACTGTTATGTAAAATAAGTGAGAGAGCCTGAAAAAAAGTGTTGTACCCCATTAATAAAGGTATAATAAGTCCTGAATTATTTCCCTGCATGTATTGTTATATAAAATAATATATAAAATAAGTGAGAGAGCCTGAAAAAGAGTGTTGTAAACAATAAATTAAGGTATAATATATCTTGAATAAGTCGTCTGCATGCACTGTAATATCAAATAAATGAGTGAGCCACTAGAAAAGTGTGTAATGTAATTAATAAAGGTATAACTCCTGAAGTGTGTCCGTGTCACTTTCTTCGAAATGTTGTTGTACTCTTGCAGTATAGAAATAGTGTTGTATTAAGCGCTGTCAACCCACACTTGGGTAGGCCCATAGAAAGTGGATGAAGGGAGTGCCAGTATCTGTTAAGCATATATACAGTCCTCAACTGTTGTTTCATGGCTGGCATGTATAGATAAATCTGGCACATGAGTAGCTTGTTATTGTGTTCACCAGAAATGTCAATGTGCTGCCAGAAATGTAGGGGGCTGTTAAAATATAACTGATAATGTCACCTGAACACATCCAGATATGAAGACATATAAATATAAATAAAATATATAAATACGTAGCAGTAACATGTGCATCCTGGACAGTTTGTATGTCAGATACTGGTCAGGTATATAAGGAACTAGCAAAACCCATTTCACAACTTAATGGACATTGCCAAGTGTAATAATACACGTAGGGGATATATACCTGCAGTCAACAGGAATGTAGTGTAAACTATAAGTACATATAAGTTGTTAATGGAGGTATCTTTTTACACCCTACTGTATGTGCATAAACAATGCAATTCCACACCTCAATGGGTATGTGTAATCTCAAAACATTTGTTGGGACATATGTCCTATTGGTTTATAAATATCTGCATTTACTTTGATGCATGTGCCCTGTTCAAACACCACAATCTTGGTGGCCTGTTGTCACCAATCAATCCTGCATGCTGTTGGAATGTCCACTGTTGTTCTATATATGCATGTGTTATGCTTGCTGTTCAACTGTTGGAACTCTGGTGTGTTGGGTTAATGGGAATATTACTGCATGCTGTTACAACTAATTTGGAATGTTGTTGGCTGTTACCGAACAATATTGTCATTAAATCCTCCTAAACATAGAACGTATGGGAAGGCGGGTCCCAGCGGACCCACCTGTCTCACCTCAGCTGGCAATGGCACATGGCACCAGCAGGTCCTGTGCCCAGCCCGGGACCTCCTCCTCCGTTGGCCCTGTGCCACCTTCAGGTGGAAGTGCTGCAGGGGATGGGGCTCATCCCTGCCTGCAAGCATGGCCAGGGGATGGTCACCTATCACCCTCCGAATGGTCCGGGCTGTGGTGCATAGGGAGATTGAGCATTCAGTCGCTGATCCTCTATGCCAGCTCGAGGCAAGAGTCGTACGACTCACGGGTGATGTGCATCCTTGACAGTTTGTATGTCAGATACTGGTCAGGTATATAAGGAACTAGCAAAACCCATTTCACAACTTAATGGACATTGCCTAGTGTAATAATACACGTAGGGGATATATACCTGCAGTCAATAGAAATGTAGTGTAAACCTATAAGTCTATATAAGTTGTTAATGGAGGTATCTTTTCACACCCTACTGTATGTGCATAAACAATGCAATTCCACACCTCAATGGGTATGTGTAATCTCAAAATATTTGTTGGGACATATGTCCTATTGGTTTATAAATATCTGCATTTACTTTGATGCATGTGCCCTATTCAAACACCACAATCTTGGTGGCCTGTTGCAACCAATCAATCCTGCATGCTGTTGGAATGTCCACTGTTGTTCTATATATGCATGTATTATGCTTGCTGCTCAACTGATGGAACTCTGGTGTGTTGGGTTAATGGGAATATTACTGCATGCTGTTACAACTAATTTGGAATGCTGCTGGCTGTTACCAGACCATATTGTCATTAAATCCTCCTAAACATAGAATGTATGGGAAGGCGGGTCCCAGCAGACCCACCTGTCTCACCTCAGCTGGCAATGGCACCTGGCACCAGCAGGTCCTGTGCCCAGCCCGGGACCTCCTCCTCCATTGGCCCTGTGCCACCATCAGGTGGAAGTGCTGCAGGGGATGTGGCTCATCCCCCCCTGCAAGCATGGTCGGAGGATGGCCACCTATCACCCTCCGAACGGTCCGGGCTGTGGTGCGTAGGGAGATTGAGCATTCAGTCGCTGATCCTCTATGCCAGCTCAAGGCAAGGGTGGTGTGACTCACGGGTGAGCCTGCCACTACTACACAGCCCCCAGCAAAGCCACCCTCTGGGCTGTGAAGGTGCAGTGGTGACTGCCCATGGGTGGGGATCTCAGTTCCACTGTTGCCATCTGTGGGCTCATGGGCTTGCGATTTCCAAACATCCTTCCCCGTCAATGGTGTTCACCCACCCCATGTGTCATATTCTGCCCCTGTATGCATCTTGTTTGTCTTGTCTGTTTACCTCCACAACCTACCTCCCAAAATATACCCACTTCCCCTACCCCACATTCCACTCTCACCTGAAAAAAAAAAAAGGGCAATCTGCTCCCACAAAAACTTATGCCCCATACATAGCTGCCCATTTTGCACACATGTCCGCTGGACACAAACTGAAATTTAATTGGCAGTACAACATACTTCGTTGTCCTCACCCCTCTCTCAGGGGTGGAAGGTTTCAAATTTCTCTCCAAATTACTAGTATATGCACAGCTGTTGCTGTTAAAGAAATGGGCAGCTATGGACCTTCCCTACACCCATCCTGCACATCTCGAGCTGTTTTCCCTACTGTCTTTCCCTCTTTGTGCCCCTTTTTCACCACTTTCCTATCTTTTTCTTTTCTTTCAAAGAAATGAGTTTGGGGGGTAAGCAGGAGTAAGCACTTTTAAGCTGTAGTTAGCAGGTTTGTGCAAGTGTGCGCTTGTATGCGCTTAGCTATGTATTGCTAAGCTTTGCGCAAACCCACGCAAACCCGCTTACAACTGCTTAAAAGTGCCTTAGTCACCCTGCATGTGAGGGCCCTTATTCTGCTCAGCTGCAAAATAAAACACCACTGTCAGTCTCAAACCCTGGACACACTAGACTGCATGAAGTACCACTAAGCCACAGTAGATATACAGCAGGTTGTTGCTGAAATATATATATCATGCATCAGAATGAGTGAATGTAAAGGAAAGATAGGAATGCCATAACACAAAACCTGTTCTGTGGAACTTTACCAGCAGTTGTTGTGGAATTGCATTACATGACTGTGATAACAGAACTAGACATTCTAGCAGTAAATAATGTTACAGCAGCACTTTACAACCCCCACACAGTATCATAACAGGACAATCTCCACCCAAATGTACAAAATATCTGTGTGTTCAAGGTCCAGCAAGGATGTAGATAGGCATACTCAGTACTGGAATTGTCCAGTTTTCATGTGCATCCTGTGATAATGTCAACAAAAGAAAAAGCACAAACTGTGCAGAAGTGAGTACATTAATATCCACAGTATAGCAGTTCCCAAACAGTTCATGTGCCTAATGAAAACATCTCAATAACTACATATATATGGCAGCTAATTGTATAAGTAGAAAAGAAACTACATACTCCCATGTATCTAATGTTAGCATTTGTAGGGGTGAGTACAATTCTACACTGTCAACTGTGTAATGGAAGTGGCAACATTCAGGTCTGAGTACAACATTCAAATCACTGGCTACACCCCTAGCATCAGTTATAAGAAGTATACCAACCTTATGACTTACACAATGGTGTCCACAGCAAACAAGCATGGTCCCCACTTTGGAAAGCTGAAAGGGCTATGCCTACCTGACTTAGCAATTTATAGCATTGGGTTGCTATGACAGTGAGTACTGCAAGTACCACACAGCAGGCTGCATGCAATTGCCAAATGGTGGCCACCAATTGGTGCAGAGGCCATCACATGCACATGTGCAGATACCTATAAAAGCAGGCTGTACTTGCTGTCCACACATGCAATCATTTCATTGCAAGTACAGGGGGAGAGAAAGAGTGAGAGAGAGAGAGAGAGACGGACGCAGACAACAGCAGCAGAAAAAAAGAAAAAGATCAAAATAAAATATATCGAAAGAAAAAGTAATATATTGAAAAAAAAGAAAAAATAAAAGAATATATTGAAAAATAATATATTGAAAAAATATATTGAAAAAATATATATTGAAAAAATATATTGAAAAATATATAATATATTGAAAAAAGAAAATATATTGAAAAAAATATATATCTCGAAAAAAATAAGATATAAAAAAAAATTTATTACAAAACACACGGAACCAACAAATATGAACACATACAAAGGAAAGGTATGTAACAGCTATGTATTTACTGGCAAGTAGTAGATGTTTATGAAGAGTACTCTACATAGTTTGAACCATCCATATGTGGCAGCAGTACGTATCTATGCACAGATGCCCTGCATAACTACTGGCATGGAGAAATCAGTGTGTAGCTGTGTGCAGTGGGATATGACTGTGACATATGTAGTTCAGCATTAAATGTCAAACATCTGATTCATGTTATCTGTGTTCTGTACAGTAGTGTGTCCAATGTCTGTTTGGGGGAGTAGCGCATACGGTTATATAAACATGGATGTGACAGAGTAACAAATGCATGATAGTCATATTAATGTGTAACTTCATGTTGCAGCAAGGCCCAACAGGTCAGCCGTGAGGTACACAAACTTACAACAGTTTGGACCTTGTGTGTGTATGACACACACACATATGGAGAGATCTGTCTATGTCAGATATATTAGCATCTGTACATGTGCATAGAGGAAGGGACATACTGCAACTGTTTGTGAAGCGTGGACATATATATGTTGTTGAAGGTTGTTATGTGCATATTTCCATGTAGGTTGTAGTGTGTGGCAAACAAGACAGCATACAGTGCTGGTATATGACATGTGGTGGTTAAACGCTGTGGGTATGATTCGTCAGGTTTGCAGTGTTGCAGCCAGTGAGGCCTGCTAAAGCTAAATGGGCTGAGAACAACTTCAATGCATTCCGCACAACACTGTGCAATATTATGACATAACTGTATACCTCACAATCTTTGCATAATTGATATCTCCACCATGAAATGTGGACTGTATATGTGCCTATATATATATATATATATATATATATATATATATATATATATGTACACCAATGGATGTTTATATGTGTGTGTGTGTGTGTGTGTGTGTGTGTGTGTGTGTGTGTGGTGTGTATATATATATATATAGATATATATATATATATATATATATATATATATATATATATATATATATATATATATATATATATATATATATATATATATATATATATGTATATATATAGCGAGAGAGAGAGAAAGAGAGAGAGAGAGACAGGGTCATATTTACTGCATCAGATGCCTGGTGACAAAGCCATGGACTCAAGCTCAATGTTGACACTGCATTGGAATCCCTTCTTGCAAAAACTCTGTACCCGTTAACTACCACATAGGTGGTAGTCTACTTAACACCGAAGGTGTGATAAGAGACCATTGGACACAGGTGGACAGTAGTCTTCCTTTTGATAATCACAGTGCCACACTAGTCATGTCATCTGTCTACGTGGCACACGTCATTACAAAAGGTGTGTCATCCAGGGAAATATAGGTCAGTGTTCCCCTCTACTTATCACACATAAAGCCCGTTATAGAGTACAATGCCCCATGTGGTATGTGCCTCACAAGACATCTACAGCAACTGGAAATGACACAGACATACCTCAAAAAGAGTAATACCGGCCTCAAACAGATGTCCTATGCAGACCGTCTCACAAACCCACAGCTAGACTGTGTCACATACCGCCTATCCAGTGGTGACCTCTGCCTAACATACTAAGCTATGTCAAACCCAGAGCTGTTAGACATGCTCCACGTAAACAGATCACAAGCCCTACCAGCTACACACTCTATGGACCTAAACCTTGTGACCTCAATAAACAGCACATGCTGGAGGGATAGATTCCTATCTCAGAGACATCCCATACTCTGGAACAAACTACCTATCTATAGCAAACAAAGCTCCTAATTAGCAGTCATCATAAATAATCCTGATAATTGTATGGGAAATAGGAAATACACCCCGGAATCACCTCTGTGGCTCTGCTTGACAGGGCCACGTGAAACGTAATTACCTGTGTGTCAAAGGCCAGGGTAGCATATAGCTAGACTTCTATAGGCCCTAGGGCCAATAGCCTATTACCTACCTATGAAGCGATGCACACCCACATGTACTTGTTGCAATAATTGCTATGTGAGGTTGACTGAGTGTGATGGTGAATGTGTTGGTGAATGTGTCAGAGTTCTGTATATGTGTGCTAGCTTAGTGGGAAACTGTTTCTGTCATGGTATTATGTGTTCTAGCTGTGATCCCAGAAAAAGATGTGTATGCAATTGCTAGGCAGAAAAAGCAGTATGCCATATGGTCTGACATAGTCCCTTGGTGTCGACTGTGGTGTCCCATTGTAGGCTAAAGCAGTACATGTATGCTTATTGAATGTTACTGCTGGTGAATCCAACTTCTGTATGAACTGTAGTACTACCGGAAGCTGTATGCCTAAACAGCACAGTATGGTGTATGTCCACATTTCTTGGAACCACTGTTTTGTGTGTTCCCTGTAGTCCTCACAGATTACATACCTCAGGCATAAGGTTTTGTAACTACTGACACACAGTACTGTATGGTACACAGGTAAAGGTCATCTAGGTTGCCATACCTTTGTGTCTGGCATGTATGTCTGATGTGTGTGTGTGTGGCTCTGCCTGTACCATGGCCTCGGTCATATGTGTGTTACAGGAAATAAGTGCGTATCTAGCAACATGTATAGTCTAGTACAGCAGTATGCCACCTGTATTAATGAATGTGCACATATGTTAGGCAGGGGTTTGCCATCAATGACTAGTGTGGTATACTGGTAATACTGTAACTGGACTTTACAATAATTGCAATGGATTACATATTTCTTGATGCATTAGCTTGATATATACCTCCTGTGGCTAGGTGGTGCATTGTGTCGCATACAGTGTGCCATGTACTGTTGTATAGTCTTACATACTGGTTTATCTTTGTTGCTGTGCAAAACATTGTTTGATATATAGAGTGTGCCAGGCACTGTCAGGCAGTTGTGGGCTGAGCACTGATATGTGGTATTGAAAGTGTATATCCTCTGACAGCCAATAGGTTGCTATATATGGCAGTTAATTGATATCTGTACTTTAGAATGTTAAGTGTGCCACATGACTTGCTCACACATATTGTTTCATTGTCTTCCAGGGTAATGGCTCACCATTGTAATCCTACTTACAGCCCAGCAAAGGAGGAACAGATAATGACAAGCCTGGTGCAGCACTATGCCCTGCTGTTCTCCAGAGCCAGCCAGGACCAGCATGAGCGGACTGCACTGTGGCAAGATCTTGTCCGTAGGGTAAATGACATAGGCATGCATAACCGGACATATGAGCAGGTACGCCATCACTGCAGTGATTTAATTAGACATGCCCGGCAGTGTGCATCTGATATCCGTAAACAACAGCTTGCCACAGGTGGTGGGGTAGCCATCCATCCCCCCCTCACCAGAGTGGAGGAGCTTCTCCTGAGCCAAGTGGCTCCTGGCTAACAACAACAACAACAACAACAAGTAACATGTATCATCATGGAGGCCGGAGCCACCCAGCAAGTTGACACGGAGTGTGCAGGTAACATGGCATAGCTGTAGACTACTGTTACCTCTATTGGTAGAGCATGGTCATGTGAGATGTGTACTGTGTAGTTTGAGGATGTGGTGCCTAGTGTTGTACAATACTAATAATTAGGAATATAAGATTGCAAACACACAGTAGCAATGCCACAGTTGTTGCCACTGACAAACTGTTTCATATCCTTGTAAGTCCCTCTGGTGTGACAGCAAGGCATCAGACCCATGTTGGTGAGTGTGTTCTACATTTAATATTGCTAATTAAATGTGCATGTTATAGGTGAGGTGTAGGCCATGTACATGTAACACACCTACGCATAATGCATGCTGTGCATGTTTGCTGTGAGACTATGCACATCCCAATAACGTGGGTAGCTGCCTAAAATACATACAATACACAGAGCATCCCACACAATTGTGGCAACACTGTAGTGGACATTGGATAGGCAGAGTCGATACACATGCATACAACATACACAACTTTGTCATACGCAGTACACGTTAACATGCTACACATGGCATATTCAGACAACCGCTGTAAGGTCACACTCCAGTATCCCAAATGTCATCCACACAGCACACATAATATACCTGAGGGGTAGATGTCTCTCATGTGGCTCTGCGACACTCTTCAACACATAACACATTCATGGTAGGCAATGCCCCCTACTGGGCACCATACAAACCCATGGAACAACTGGCTGTGAAATGGTGAATGTAGCCATGGTACTGCATTTCCAGTACAGCATGGTATGTGCCAGTCTGGCACACATTAGTAGCCTTGAATGACCACATGATGCTGCATGATGATGGCTCATGGTACTACACCCCATCCAGTTACAGTGACCACAGTACTACACATAGTATTAACTGTTATGCACTTCAATGTTGTGTGTGTGCAAACATATGCACCGATACACAATATGCATAGCAATCACCATTTGTACAAAGTGACACATATATGTCTTGCAATGCTATTGACTGTATAGGTCACATGACACACACTGTGTATGTGTGATGTTTAATGTTGCAGTTGTGTTGTAGCATGCCATGTCATAGCTGGCACTGGCATGTCCACAATATGTCCTACACTCAACATAACCACTGTACAATGGCTATGTTGAGCAATGGTATTCCATCAGGTATACATGCACCACTCATCCTGTGTGTATACATAGCATGCATGTGCTAAACCTGTGTCCACATTTATCTGCTAAAGACACAGACGCTCTAATCAGAAATGGATATCTATGTGACACACAGATACACATCTAGCCATGGTATATATACCTGTGAGTGATGGTGCACAGGACATTGCAGAGCTTGTAATACTTGCACAGCAATGTTGTGTCCATGTACACATTGCATTCCAGGGTGAGGCCAATCACTGAACAACAACACACATGCATCAAAGCCAAGCATACTGTTATTAGCAAGGGCTGTCTACACCCGCACTGCATGCTGTTGAGCAACACACGTCCTGCATGTGGACACGTGTGATATAACTGTTTGCCTTGTGATACTGTACCCCACCATCACCCGATATTGAGTATGTTCTGGATTGCTGGTGGTGGTGTGTGTGTGTGTGTGTGTGTGTGTGTGTGTGTGTGTGTGTGTGTGTGTGTGTGTGTGTGTGTGTGCATCTGTTTTAATGAGGAGTGCATTTGTGTGCATGTGTGCATGTGTTCATGTGTTCATGTGTGCATATGTGCATGTGTGCATGTGTGCATGTGTGCATGTGTTCATGTGTGCCAACATCATGCACAGGTTGTAAAGTGTGTTTCCTGTCTTCCTCTCACAGGTGCTGACTTTGGGCTGGTTCACTACAGCAAGGGAAACTGATGTCACTGAGCAAAATAGTGATAATAATGATAGGTGTGTTGAGGCACAGGCATGTTTGCCAGGGTCTGTTGTTGGGCCACCAATCGACAGTACACAAGTGTCCACCCCATCCATGCACACAGTCATACTGCCAATACAACCATCACCAATGCCCTTTAGCTGAGGTTGAGTGTACAGTCGGCATTGGCCAGGACAGTGTGGTATCCATGGCACATGCATCCCAACACAGCAGCCATACCCAGATGTCTGGAAGGGTACCACATAGGCAGATGTCCAGGGGTTCTCATCGGAGCACTGCTGCTCATCATGCCACTGGCAGACGTGCCACAGGTCTTACAACCTCACACATGTTCCAGGCTATCATGGAGGCACAGGCACGTATGGAACGGTACGCCAGACAGGGACTAAGGGCACAGAGGGCACATAACACCGCTGTAATTGACAGTATCCATGACCTAGCAGGTGCCATCTGTAATTACACTGAGGTCACTGATAGACATTGGGGAGAGACATTAGATGTCCTTCGCAATGTCATGTCCATGTGTCAGGACATTGCGGGATGGTTGAGTCATCGACGTGGATGGATGCCAGCAACATCAGCAGCTGGCAGTCACCACGGACGTCCCTCAAGCCACAGCCACTGCCTTAGTGCCAGTACCAGCCCCAGCAATGTTGGGGGTGGGCTGTCCATAGAACATCCTAGAAGACCATGTGCATATGGCTCTGGACATTCCCAGCAGGGACCTGGGTCCAGTGTGCGTCCATCTACCTCTGGGGATAGTACCCAGTCTGGCATAGTACCTGATAGTGTCAGTAGCACCCCTGTCAGGCACAGGTACCGTATCCATGGCCAGAGATGGTGATCTGTAAAGTCTGCAAGGTACAGTCTGTGGCTGTCCCACAAATACCTGTATATGGCAGCCACATGGTTGAACTGTGTGCATACAGACACACACACACATAAACCAGACACCTAGGGCTAACACATACCTGCACACATTACATCAACATTGGCCCATAGCAGTACTCTTGCCCCTCACACACACGCACACACATACATGTCGATTGGATGGCTCACTGTAGGCCTCTGGCAAACCAACAACACACCCTGTGCATATGATGAAACCTGTGCCACCTCCTGTCATCTGTAACATTGATGCAAGAACAGGCTACCATGATGCTGATGCACAGGGTGACTATATAGCAGTATAGCAATGTTAGCATGTTGTCAGCAGTAGAGTGTAATGATATGCTTGAAGGTGTAGCTGAGCAGGCATGATGCATTAAAGCTGTGATTGTCATTGTAGTATTGTTTACACCAGTGTTAGTTCCAATAGTGTATTGTCTGCCCACGTGCCACTTGGCTGATGTGTGTAGTATTGGCAGCATGTGTTAGAGAGTGGACAGTATGTATGGGATGTGTGTAGCACATATTTACAGGGGTACATTTGTGAACATGGTGGAGGTGCACTGTCTGCATGTACGTGCATAGTGGACACATGGGCAGGGTGACATGCCCTGTATTATGCAGTAACCCTCCACAGTTTCTATTGGTGGCCAGTATGTATTGTACTACACACATTTCGGAACCTGACTACACATGTGTGTATGACATGGTTTGACACTGTGATATGGGTGATACTGTTACTATCTGTCATTGTTTTGCATTCTGGTAGTATACATAACTTCAACAGCCTGACCATAACCAATCGTTAGATGATGTCTTGACAACTGACACACAGATGTAGGACACACAGCAACATTTGGATCCTTCAGGTACTATACTATGCCAGTAACCAGTGGCATTCACCCGCACCCATTACTGAGACCACTTCTGTTTGGCATATAGCTCTGTTAGGTACAAGCAATCACAGTAGGGATATGTTGGTCCATGTCTGGTAATACATACTGTGGCCTATAATGCATTCTCCAGATGACACACACATCCTCCACAAGGGTATCATACAGACAGATACCTGTTGTCAAACCCATGCTGTAAAGCTATAAGCCAAACTAAGCATAGTCTTCCACCTTTACGGAACATAGTATCCCCACAGTACCACATAGGTAGTAGCCACCAACATGATGAACAGGTACCGATGTGTACATGCAACCTGGTGTTACATTATCTCTCCTTTGATAATCACATTTCCTAAGGTATTTTGAAATCCCTCAGTGGATCACATAAGCAATAAGGGGTCTTTATGCATATCCACAAAGGTTGTTGTACACTTATAATCAATAGTTATCATTGACAGACTTTGCTGCATTTGAACAGGTCTGACATATACCTTGGCCATAAACCCTCACTCACACAATTCAATAGAAACCATAATGAGTGTGTGTGACACGGATGACCTAGGCTAGGGATCACTGCAGTGGCTGGCCTTGTCACAAGCATACAGATGTGACCTAAGGTCTGGGAAGCAGCAGCACAGTCTGGCAAAGATGGCAGCTGTGTTCTTGGAGAAAGCAGAGTTCCCACACATGCAATAATTGAGGTAAAATGTATGTATATGTATTTGCCACACAGCTACCACACATGTGCAATGCATACTGATATGTCATACAGTAGTAAAAGCAAAACCCACAACACATTGACCAACAGTGTCATACACATAGAGCACACACACTCACCATGTGCAGGATTCAAACCCCTACCTACTTAATGATACTAGAGAAATATGCATTAACAGGACACACTATACACATTACTGCAAGGTCTTTTTTCCACAGGTATATTTGTAGGATGGTGACATCATCAGACTTGACAAAGATAAGTATACCACTTGTAAGGTGTTCTACTACTCTACAAAAAGGCTGCTCTTTCCCAAGGTAATTATACGCACACACAGTTGTCAAGTGCAGGATTCAAACCCCTACCTACCTACTTCAGGATACTAGAGAATTATGCATTAACACAACGTGCTTTACAGATTACTGGGAATTCTTTTTTCCACAGGTATGTTTGTAGGATGGTGACATCATCAGACTTGACAAAGATTAGTATACCACTTTTAAGGTGTTTTACTACTCTCCAAAAATGCTGCTTTTTCCCAAGGAGATCACACACACACATGTCAAGTGCAGGATTCAAACCCCTACCTAACTACTTCATGATACTAGAGAAGTATGAATTAACACATCGTGCTATACACATTACTGGGAGCTTTCTTTTCCACAGGTATATTTGTAGGATGGTGACATCATCAGACTTGACAAAGATTAGTATACTACTTTTAAGGTGTTTTACTACTCTCAATAAAGGTTGCTTTTTCCCAAGGAGACCACACACAAACACACTTGTCAAGTGCAGGATTTAAACCCCTACTTAACTACTTCATGATACTAGAAGAGTACGTATTAACACGATGCGCTATACACATTACTGGGAGCTCTCTTTTCCACAGGTATATTTGTAGGATGGTGAAATCATCATACTTGACAAAGATAAGTATACCACTTGTAAAGTGTTCTACTACCCTACAAAATGGTTGCTACCCTCCAAGGTAATTACACACAAACACACACACAGTTGTCAAGTGCAGGATTCAAACCCCTACCTAACTACTTCATGATGCTAGAGAAGTACACATTAACACATTGTGCAATACACATTACTGGGACTTCTCTTTTCCACATGTTTATTTGTAGGATGGTGACATCATCAGACTATACAAAGTGGGCGACATTAGGTGGGCTACATAAAAGGGATGTCTAAACACTTTGGCCATGTGATCATCAAAGGGGAGTTTACTATCTACCTGTGTCCCCAGGGCCATAATGACTTTCTCCGTACATACTGGATTACCACCTATGTGGTAATTTGTGTGCACATTGTTTTACCCAAAGGGGATGACTACGCATTCTTTGGCATTCAGCTTGAGGGCATTGTTTTGACACCAGGTATCAGTCTCTGTAAGACACTTCTGGAGGATGTCTGTGTCAGCCGTAGAGATGATTATGGACCACAGTTAGCAGTCATCTGCAAATCTGTTAAGCCATACACCTCCTATGCTTTCCTGTACCTCTGAGCAGTATCTACTAAACAGGTGGAGTCCTAAGACCAAGATTTATGGGATGCCATTTGTGACTGGCTTAGAGTCGGACATGGCACCCGCAACTCTGAACATGTGTGTTTGATCTGTGAGCCACTTGGCCACCCATCCTGTGACATAGCTGTTAATGTTCAAGCTGGTACTCTTGTCCATGATGACAGAGTGGGGAATGGTGTAGAAAGTTCTTAGTGAGGTCCAGGTGGGCTGTGTGGACTACTTTCACCTCCATCTATGTCCTTGGTAACTGTTTGAAATAAGTCAACTATGTTTAGGAGCCAGGATCTGCCTTTAACAAGGCGAAGTTGTGTAGAGTCCAGTGTCTGGAGGTCTCCACTGTCTCTGGTTATGGGTTCCATGACAATTTGCTCAATAGCTTTGTAGACCAGGGTGAGTAGACATATAGGGCAATGGTTTCCAGGTTCTGTTGTGGCACCCCCTTTGTGGAGCTGGATGACTGTTAGTGTATGCCATTCTTTGGGTACATAGCCTGTGGTACGCTTGAGTCTGGACAGTGAATGTAGGTGAGGGTGTAGTTCCTTTTGGGCCTAGTGTAAGACGCAGCCTGGGACACCATCCAGTCCCATTGATGCTGTGTTCTTAGCTTTGGAGAGGGCTGTCTTTACCTGCATGTCCATGACGTCTGGGGCTCTGCATCCTTCTGTGATGGACAGAGGCCCAATTGGGGGTGATGGGGGGAAGTTTACACTGAACTTGTCCCCCTGGATGTGGGCAATGAAAGTTGGTGCAGTGTATTTCTTTCCATTTTTCAGTAGCTGACAGCATATTTGGAAGTTGACACCTACATGTCTGGTATAGCTACCGAAGGCTTTGTGGTTGTTATTCTTACATTCCTTGGCTATTTGTCTTCAGAAACTGTCCTTGGATTATTTTATGAGCGATCATTGTTTCTTCCTAATAATGATCAGTGATGCCTTTCCTTTAGTGAAGTTGGCTCTATCATGTGTTTGTTTCCCCCTTCTGTTGTCTAGCTTATTTATGGGCGACAACCACCTGATTGTTGTCTTATTTCTGGAGGAGTGCATCTTGGTTTTATTTGTGATGTCTCGTACCATGCATCCCTGTAGATGCTCATAGGATGCACTTGTAAATGATTCAGCAGATTGTATACCATTATCCTATAGCAAGAGGTCTTTGGAACATTCCACTTTGGTCTTGGGAAGTGTGCAGTTTGCTTTTAATGTCTTCACAGTGGTTTCATTGACTGGGTGGGAGGGCAGGATGTGGATGTCCAGTGTGATTACTTTATGATCTGATATTACCAGCGAGAGGTTTATCTCTGTTGTGGAACACTGGTACCCCATGTTGGTGATGATCATGTCCAGTATGTTGTCACCTCTAGTGGGCATGGTAACCAGCTGTTCCAGGGTGTTAGGGTTTTTAAACTCTAGGAAACATTGGGCAAAGGACGTTGTACACAAGTAATTCTCCCACTCAATGTTTGGGTAGTTGTAATCTCCTCATATAATGGTGTTTGATAGGACCTTTATATTTTCCACTGTTCTCAGGAATACTGTGTGAGGTTCCTGCGACAAGGTACGTGATCTGTAGCAGGCTACAATCTGACAAGCAGCTTTGCCTAATGTTAGTTGCACTTGCATGGTCTCCAAGGCCTCATGTTGTGCCACTAACCTGAAGGTGTGGGTATCCATAAGATAAATGGGTACACCCCTTCCTTTTGTATTTCAAGGTCAGAGGGATTGTGAGTGTTTTATGTGGAGCATGTCCAACAGCTCTGTGTTTGACATAGCTTTGTATGTTAGGCAGTGAACACCTCTGAGTAGGTGATATGCAAGGGAGTACGGATGGAGCATTTTGAGATGGTCTGTGTATGGCATGTATTTCAGGCTGTTAATGCTCTTTGTGAGGTATTGCTGCAGGCTTTCCAGTTGTTGTAGTTGTCTTGTGAGGTACATAGCAAAAGTGGCATTGTACTCTATTATAGTTCTAGTGAGTGATGAGTAGAGGGGAACAATGTCTTCTTCTATTCTGCATGAGACACATTTTGTGATGAGGTGTGCCACATAGGAGGGTTTCCTGACTACTGTGGGAATGTGATTATCACAGTTGTGTCCAATGTCCACCTGTGACCCAAGGTATCTTGTCACACTTTCAGTGTGAAGTATACTACCACCTATGTTGTAGTTTTTGGCTACAGAGTTTTTAACAAAGGGAATGACAATGCACCTTTTGGCATTGAGTTAGAGCCCATGGTTTTGACAGCAGCCATCTGTCTCAGTGAGGCCCTTTTGTAGGATGTCCACATCTTTAGTGTTTACAATTATGGCTCCTAGCTTGCAGTCCTCTTGCAACTTCAGTAGCCACAGACCTTCCATGTTAAAGTTTACTTCAGGGAAGTAGATACTACACAGCCTGAGAAGTTATCTGGTCCCATGGCTGCTGTGATACTGGCTTTGGAAAGTGTTATTTACCTGTGCAGCCATGATGACAGCAACATTGCAGTCTTCCATTATAGAGATGTGCTCTTTCATGGGTGAGAAGGGGGTAAAGTTAACACTGATCCTATCTGCCAGGATGCTGGCAATATCAGTTGGGTCTGTATATTTAGTGCCATTGAGCTGTAACTCAGAACAGATCTGAGTGTAGCCATGACATGGACCTGTCTGTTGGGCAGAGATCTCCTGAGTAGACAGTATGCAACAGAGTACAGACTGGGTTACATTCAGTCTTGTTGCATGGGGCAACTATTTGAGGCCAGTAATCCTCTTGTTAAGGTACTTCAGGGGTCTTTCTGGCGGCTGAACGTGCCTAGTCAGATTCATCACAAGTGTGTTGTGGTACTCTCTGACGGGTCTGATGACTGCTGAGTAGTGGGAACCTCCTTTGACCTACATGCACAGACCTTGGCAGTTTGTGTGAACACATATCATGATTTTCTGACCACTTTGTGAATGTGTTTCTGGAAGTAGAGATGACGTTCCACATTTGTCCATAGACCCCTTATTATCACATCCGTATTTAGCCTAAGTGTGTGAGCATGCCCAGTATGACCTTTCAGTATGTTGCTGCCTGGCATTTGCTTCGTTTCTTCAAATGTGTGAGCATGCCCAGTATGACCTTTCAGTATGTTGTTACCTAATATTTGCTTCGTTTATTAAAGTGTGTGGGCATGCCCAGTATGACCTCTCAGTGTGATGCTGAATGAAATCCACTACATTTGTTGGAGTGGGTGAGCACGCCCAGTATAGACATTTATATTATATGTGTATGGAAAATCAAGTTGTATTTTTACAGCAGGGCTCACCTTTGTGTCATAGATCAACAGGGATCATACTGTGCATGCATGGCTTCCATGAGACACTTTGCATAGACTTATCAACATTTCTACATACAGGGGGGACAGCTATTCTTTGTACATTTCTACCCGTGGGCACACCTGATTGTTACTGTGGGCGTACATAGGATGAGGGTTTCACCTGACACTTATACACATTTGCTATGCCTGCACTGCTATGTACGGTACACCATTTCAGTCTGTGCTGTTGCCTATCGTACTGGCTTGAGGCATACTACTGTGCTACAGATCCTAGCATCCAATGTCACGTATATTAGATTGCGACTTCATAGCCTACACAAACCACATCACACCGCCTGGCCTGATGTTCTCTGTCTGCATAGGCCTGTGGGGGTGGTTACCCATATGCCTCTTTAGGGGCATGATACAGCATTTCTTTGTGTTTGCATTAGTGTACAATTGTCCTGCTGTATCTGTACCACTGAAATGCTATCATGGCTTAGTGGTTCAGTACTGTGACTATAGTGTACAGTATCCTGGGTTCGAGCCCTATCACTGCCTTTTATTTTCATGCCAGGCAGACCAGACTGCTTAAGGAACAGTAAAGCAAATATGAGCATGTTTACCTGACTTTGCTCAACTTTGCACAACTTTGCCCAACCTTGCCCAACATTGCGCTACTTAACACAGGCAATTTTGTTTACATGTACTAAATATTGGTAAATGCTGCTTAGCACTGCTTTATATTGCTTAAAACATGGCAATCACGCCTCAGGTGGTGCTGCAGGGCTGCCTATGTCAGATGCACATACTACACTCCCTATACATGTTTGGAAACAGGTAGTGTCAAGTTAGGCATCCCTTTTATTTTACGTGCGAGTCAGAAAAAGGTATCATTTCCAGGGTTCCTACTGAGCCAGTGTATGTGCTATGCGTTGCCTCTTTGCTAAGGCCAATGCATACTGGGCATGCCTCCTTCTGCCTACTGGGGCAGGCTCAGGTTGTTCCTCCTTCAAGTCACGCTGTGCCTGTGTAGGCCTTGGCAATGGTGGGGGGCTATTTGGCCCTGTCCCATGCTGTTCCTGCTGCAGCTGTTTTTGCAGGATCATATTGTGTAGCATGGCACATACCATGACATAAATTAAATAATAAACCAGCATTTAAAATATTAAATATATTCAAAATATCAAAAGATAAAACCAAATAATGAAATAAAATAAATAGTAACCAACAATAACCCTAAATAGTAATGGGCGCTATAAAATGAAGGAATGTTTATGTACACACCATAATAAAAACGTTAGTGCTTAAATATATTTACCCCAAGCAATCATCTTTTCAAACTCAACAATTTAAGAATACTGGAAATTGAACAAAGTTCATTCAACCCAGGATAATGGTATGCGTTTAACCTAATTTGCCAGAGTAACTCGTGTTCCTCCAGCCTAAATTGTGTTGGACCACCCCTAACGTCATAACTAATCTGGTCAATGACCATGAACTTAAATGAATGTTCAGGACAGAAAGATACGTGCTTAGCTAACGCATTATCTAACTTCACCTTTTTTATTGCATAAATATGTTTGTACATGCGATCATGGAGTCTTCGCTCCGTCTTGCCCACATAAAAGGCTGAACAGTTCTGGCATAGAGCTAAATAAACTATCATAGTTGAATTACAATTAGCTCATTACTATTTAGGGTTATTGTTGGTTATTATTTATTTTATTTCGTTATTTAGTTTTATCTTTTGATATTTTGAATATATTTAATATTTTAAATGCTGGTTTATTACTTAATTTATGTTAATTGGGAACAGCTTGTTATAATTGCTACTTTCAACATGTATATACGTTTGTGTTTTATCATGTGATATTGTCTGAAGAAGTTTGCCAAAGGAGGCAAACGAAAAGCGCTTCACAAAATAAAATATATTTCCTTAGTAGCTTGATCAGCCGTTTCTTTCATCACAGCTTATTTTTACTTGGTTGTTATAATTTCTTAGTTTATGACATACCATGACAATTTGGGTACATGTAGTTGGTGAGTACTGCAAGGCTCCATCAGATGTGTCCAGTCACCGGAACCATGACTTGAGCATCCCAAACACACGCTTGATTACATTTCGTGTTTGTGCGTTTGCCTCATTATGGAGTTCTTGTTCAGGTGTGTGTGCATTTCTGATGGGTGTCATCAGCCACGGCTCCAGTGTGTATCCAGCATCCCCCACTAGGTGCCTGTCAGGGATGTCCCCACTGGCAAATGTCTGGTATAGCTGCATCAGATGCCAGATATGGGAATCGTGGTAGCTTCCAGGGCAGCCAGCACACACATTCAGCATTATGCCCTGGGCATCGCACACGACCTGGCAGTTGATGGAGTGGAAGCCCTTGCGGTTGATGTAGACCCTACCCCACTCACCGGCTGGTGCTTTGATGTGTATGTGCGTGCAATCATTTGTATCCACTACCTCAGGGTATTCCACTATTTGCTGGAAGAGATGCATATTGCTGGCCAATACCTCACGAGAATTGGGGAAATATACATGATCACCGACATGTGCTGACATGGCATTCAGGAGCTGGTGCAATACCCTGGATACTGATGCCTGAGAAATCCCCATCATATCACCAGTTGGTCTCTGGAAGGTACCTCTTGTTACTATTCTTAGGCCAACACATACCTTGGTTTCAACTGGGATGGGTTCCCCTCTGTTGGTTCTGTGTGTGAGGCGTGGCCTGCACAGCTCAACAATTTGCTGCAGGAACTCTCTGTCCACTCTATAGCGCTCCACTATCTCCAGCTCATGTAGCCCCTGGTAGGTTACCCTGGGTCTGTACACTCTTCTCCATCTCCTCACTGTGGGCTGCTCAGCAGCATTCACAATGGCACCACCCTTAGCATCTTGCACATGTTGCCATATAATAGCAATGGCAGCCCCTAACATTTTTTGTCTCAGTTAAGCTTTTTAAGTTTTCATTTCTCTTTTTATACTGCAGTGTTGCAGTGTTTCTGAGTAAAACATGGGGGAATGTTGTTTGCAGAGTTTTAAGTGCTGGGCTGGGCTGGGCTAGTGTACTGCCTGTGTAATTGGCTGATTCTGATTGATTTCACCTGGCAGCTGTGCTAGTTCTCCTTGCTTAACTTCCTACTACTACTTTTCCTTCCTTTTCCCTTTCTGTTTCCACAGGGGGCAACGCCACGCACACAAGCACAAACACGTGCACACACGCGCACATGTGCGCACACAGCCTTACACAGGCTTACACAGGTTTAGGCGGGTGCACATCTGCACACACAGGCTAAGACAGCCTTACAAAGGCTTACACGGGCGCACACACAGGCTTAGACAGGTTTACAGGCGTGGACACGCGCGCACACAGTGTAAGCATCTTTGCAAGAAACTTTAGTGATAGCCACGGCGTACACCTTCGGTTTCTGGGTTTCAGTTCAGACAACTGTAGACACGCCTCTTCCAGTCCTGAGTAACTCACAGCAAACACATGCCACTCTGCTCCAATAAGCTTACAGTCTTTGATACATACCCCCTCATGATGTCACCTATCTTCTACTCTGTTACTCCCCTAAGCCTGCTCTTACACTCTAGGGACATGGTTCTCATGGCAGGCAAAATTGGGATTCACTATCCTTATACTCATTTGCATAGGATTGCCTACTAATGCTTGGTTACATCTCTCAGACTGAGCTTCCCCCCATAGCAACCACTTCTCAGTAGCCATGTTGTCTTCAGCCAGCCATTCACCTGCATGGCAGATGGATATTTATAATAAAATGCCTATTTTTGGATTTTATTTTTTTTTTCTGGTTTTTAGAGCACCGCACATTTGCGAGGCGCTGCACTATGCTTAAACATCGGAGATCGGGGGGAAAATTATTTTTTATTATTTTGCAACACATAAAAATGCCAATGGCCTTATATTTGCAATAACCTGTAATTTTCCTGTCATTTCCAATATATTCTTAATGTTGTACCCTTTTCTGTATATAAACGTAATAGGGTTTGGGAATAAACCTTCAATCTCTGAAAATCTAGTGAACATATTGCAATTTCTAACAATGATGTTTTGGATTTAATTTGCTCCCCCATTATAATTCATTACAAAGTCCCATTGATGAGGAAGATTTGCCTCTTCTGCTCCTTTCCCATTATTGCCCTCCAAAACAGAAAACTTATTAGTTTGATTAATAATAGTAGTATCATTCCTTCCTATAATTGGAGAGTATTGATTCTTTCTCCCTTTCATAACTTCTTCAATGATGTCATTTATTAGTTGGTTAGGATATTTTCTTTCTGAAAACACTTTTTAACCCTGTCACACTACTCTTCAAAACCTGTATCATCAAATACCATTCTAGAAATTCTTCTAAACTGCCCTTTGACTATACTTGTTTTCTGTTTAATAGGGTGAGCACTGGTGTAGTACAGATGGTTCACTTCCTGAAGAAGCAAAAGTGAGAAATTTAATTTAGGCTACCTTCTGTAGTGCAAACCAGCCTTGCACTGGTACACAGTTGTCAGCACTCTAGATAGTAATTTGTGAATAAATTCACTTCTCAGCTAGCTATCACTGTGGCACAAAGTAAAATGGAAGTCACTTTAGAGAAAAAGGACAGGTGACGCAACATTTAAATACAGTTAACTGATAATTTTACAGAAGGATATGTGAATACATATTAATACAGATTGTGTTTGATCACTGTGCTTTCCTGTAACTCTCAACTATTCTTAGTATTGCTAACAGCATGTGAGCTGTTGTGTGTCCACTTTCACATTATTTGGCATTAACTAGAAGTCTGATAATGTGTGCCACACATTACATTTCTGATGTTGCTAGGAGATGTGAAAAGGATGAATGTGTCACTTGAACACATTTTCTGCTCTTTGCATTGCTAGGTAAACCCATTAATTGAATTCATTTTCCAGTCAGCTTTTTTCTCAGTCATTATTTTCTCTAATGCCTTTTGCTCTCTGCTTAGCAACATGCCAACACAGTTCACTGCCTAAGGAAAAAAAAGTGAAAAATTTAATTTAGGTTGCCTTCTGTTGTGCAAACAAGCCTGGTGTGGGTGGCAGCTATCATCACTCTGGATAGTACCTAGAAAATAAATTCAACCTCTCAAATAAGTATCCTTGTGGCACAAGATATAAGGGTAGTGAAATGAGAGATATAAGGCAGGTAATGCAGGGTTTGAATCCAGGTGATTGATAATTTTACAGAGGAGGTCAGAATACTTAATTACACAGATTTTATATCACTGTGTTGTTGAGTAAATCTCAACTATTCTCAGCAATAGAGTGCGAGCTGTTTGTCCACTTTCATATTATTTGAAAATTATGATAATATGTATCACAAATTACATTTCTTAAGTTTCAAGGAGATCTAAGAAGGATGAATATGTTCATAGGTTCATAGGTTCATAGGTAGGTACTAGGCTATCAGCCCAAGGGCCTACGTAAGCCTAGCCAACAAGGTTCCCTGGCTTACATCACCAAATAAAGTTATTTTCCTGTGCCACTGTCGAGCAGACACAGAAGTGATCCCCGGAGTGTATTTCCTATTTCCCATCCACTCATCAAGATTTTTCTTGAAGAGTGCTAATGAAGAACTTTGCTTAACATAGATGGGTAGCCTGTTCCAGAGTATGGGAAGTCTCTGGGACAGGAATATATACCTCCATCATGTCCTGTTTATTGTGGTGACAAGGTTTAGGCCCCTAGAGCATGCAGCTCAGAGAGACTTGGATTTCTTTAGGTGTAGCATGTCCAGCAGCTCTGGGTTTGACATAGCTTTATATGTTAGGCAGAGATCACCTCAGAGTAGGCGATATGCTACGGAGTAAAGCTGGAGCTTTTGAGGCGGTCAGTGTAGGGCATTTGTTTGAGGCCAGTAATCCTCTTTGTGATGTACTTCTGTGGCCTTTCTAGCTGCTGCAGATGTCTTGTGAGGTACATTCCAAAAGGGGCATTGTACTCTATAATGGGTCTAATGAGTGTCGAGTAGAGGGGAACAATGACCTCTTTTTTCCTGGAAGAGAACCCTTTTATGATGAGGTTTGCCACGTAGAAGGACTTCCTGACTACTGTGGTGATGTGACTATGAAAGGAGAGACTACTGTCCACCTGGGTCCCAAGGTCTCTTATCACGCATTTGGTGTTAAATAGATTGCTGCCTATGCGGTAGTTCATGGGTACAGAGTTTTTACCAAAGGGGATGATACTGCACTTTTTGACATTGAGCTTCAGGCCATGGCTCTGACACCAGGCATCTGTCTCAGTGAGTCCCTTCTGTAGGATGTCCACATCATTTGGGGACTTCACTATGGCTCCTAGTTTGCAGTGATCTGCAAAATTCATTAGCCAGAGGCCTTCTGTGTTAGCCTCTACTTCAGAGAAGTAGATACCAAACAGGAGAGGTCCCAGGACAGAACCCTGTGGTACTCCACTTGTCACTGCTTTGAGGTCAAATATGGAGTCTGCAACTTTTACAGTGTGGGTTTTGTCAGTGAGCCAGTTGGCAATCCATCTTGTGACGTAGGGATTTATACCTAGTTTAGTGAGTTTAGCTATAATTCCAGAATGGGGGAATGGTGTCGAAAGCCTTGGCGAGGTTAAGATAGACTATGTGAACCACCTTACCCTCATCTACGGTTGGTGACTGCCTTAAAGAAGTCAATCAGGTTCAGGAGGCATGATCTGCCTTTCTCAAAACCCGAACTGGGTGGGATCCAGAGTTTGGAGGTTACCGATGTCTTTGTTTATGAGTTCCATGATGATACGTTCCACGACCTTGCAGACCAGGCTTAACAGGCTAATAAGTTGATAGTTCCTGGGATCAGTGGTGGCTCCCCCTTTGTGGAGTGGGATAACTATTGCTGTGCACCATTCAGTGGGCACAAAGCCTGATGCGAGGCTATTACTGAACATAGTGCTTAAGTGGGGAGCCAGTTCATTCTGAAGTTCATGTAAAATGCAGCCTGGGATGTTGTCCGGTCCCAAGGATGCTGTGTTTTTGGCTTTAGAGAGTGCAGCTTTTACCTGCATAGTTGTGATTACAGGGACTCTGCATTCTTCCTGTATAGATATGGGCCCTTTACAGGCACCTGTTGCCCATGTTGGTGATGATAAATTCCAGGAAGCGCTGGGCCTGGAAGTGAGTACTGGAGTAAGTTTCCCAGTTAATGGTATGGTAGTTGACATTGACGAATGCCAGGGTGTGCATTAGGACTGTCATGTTCTCCACTGTCTCCAGGTAGGTGGAGTGGTGGTCCTGGGTTATGGAGGGTGATCCATAGCAGGCCACAGTTTACATTGCAGTTGTGGCTGATGATCTCAGAGGTATCATGCCACCCCACTAACCTGGAGGTGCAGGTATCCCTGATGAATATGGATACACCCCCTCCATGTCTGTGTCAGTCCATGTTCTGTGGCTGAAATGTGTGGTATGGGTTGTAGTCTGGTAGTGCTAGTGTGCTCTCAGGACTCTTAAGACAGATCTCAGTTACTGCACAGATGTTGATGTTGTCCATCCTGAGGAGTGTTGTGTGTGCATGCATGTTGTGATCACAACCCCTGGTGTTGAGTAGCGTAACCCTCATTGATTCTGCTATTGTGCTGTTTACGGAGCTTGTACTCACCTTCGAGACTCTCCTAAATAAGGCACCATGGGGGCGCTAATAGCTTTGGCCAGTATTGCAATGCCTAAGGCTGTCACATAGGCCGGTATGGTATTATTGCATGCATGTTCCCCATCTGTGCTTGTTTTACATCTCTCCTGCAGGTAACTTACTGGTAAGCAATAGAAAGCCTTAAACTCATACAAGTCTTCTAGCTTCCAATATAGGCTTTTGGAGTGACTAAGTATCAGTGTTCTGTATGTTCTTGTTGTACTTAACTGTTTCCTGACTACATGGTGATTTCTCACTGTATATTGTGATCTGAAGGTCTGTTTATTCACATATTATGGCTGTGATGGACTGCACTTTAGAGGTTTACAGACAGCCTGCTACTTATCTGTCCAAGGGCAATTAGAAGCATAGCTACAGTGTGTTGGCTTTCTCTGCACCATTGATGAAGAAATTGAGCCTCTGTCAAGCATAGTCAATGAAGCAATACCAGGCAGAGTTGCTGGAAGCTGTTGAAGACTGGGGTTGTAGAGGGTGATAGGGACACTTAGTGATCTAAAGAGGGCATGTTAATGTGACAATTCAACACCATTACATTTCGCCAACAGGTCTCACAACTATCAAACTGGACAGGCTCCCCCACCCCCTAGCTGTATGGTTCTGGGACACATGATCCCAGGGGTGCATATTCTGTTACCCATTCATACAACAAGGTTTCCCTTGAAGTTTGTCAGTGAGGGGCTATGCCTAATGTAGTTTGGAATGTAATGTATTGTCTCACAGTACGTTTGTTATATGTTGTTATTTCAAGAGTAAGTGAAACTCAGTGGGTTTGGGGGCCTCCGCTCTTTGCTTAGCCTAGCTTACACATAGAAATCATCTAAATAGGAAATAGGCGGAAGCAACGTTAATGTCAACAGTATAATGATTACAGCATCTGCATAGTATCTATGCATTCGAGGTCGCAATCCCGATAAAGGCAGGGATGTTTATCATGTTCAAAAGTATACCTTAACCACAGCTTGCATATATAGGTAGTAATCGTCTGTATAATAAACATTCGAAACACCCATATAAACCCATGTGTGCTGGAGAGTACAGTCAACAGAGAATGTAATATTATGTCAGCACATAGTGAGATGTTACTTCACTGACATGTATATATCCTGAGTAGTTAGCGGATGTGGCCGTGTTTGCGAGCATAGGTTATACATTACAAAATTTGTTTAAATGTGTTTAACTGCTGCTATAATGTCACACAAATACTTTTAAACATGCTTACAACTGCTTAAGTGAGCCTTATTCTGGAGTAAAAAACATTTCTAAACTATCGCAGGTGTTGAACCCTAGACCATGCACACTATATAGTCATGGAACTTACCACTAAGCCATCTGAGGTGCATACATGTTTCACATTCTTGAGACTACACCTTATACCATATGCATTCCACTGTAATGATCACAAATGGGACAGTCACTTTGTATACATATGTACAGTACATTGTAATGTACTGTAGTTTGTGAACCAACACATTCCAGTCTACATATGTATTACTGTTACAAATTAATATGAAATATATATATATATATATATATATATATATATATATATATATATATATATGCATGTCAGTGATGTCTGCACATAGATATATATATTATACAGTTACATCAATAGCCATATATATAAACATCTATAACACACTTCATGACACAGAAGCACTCCAAAGGAACTGGAGTGTACACAAAACACATGCAGCTCTGGTATTATAGCTATTAATATTAACCTAATTCACTACAGAAGGGATGGTTATTGTGTATGTGAAGATTGGGGTGGGGAGGAATGATGGGTAATGAAATCATGCATCAAGGACGGCCTGGGTCGGATGTTCAATAAGTGAACTGGAGGGGTATACATTGAGTATGGGGACAATATAAAAAGGACACAAAACAAGAACCTTTCTCATTCATAATACACCGTCATGTCACATTGCAAATCCTAATTTCACAAACATATGAACATTCACATGTATCAGACATATGTACACCAACTGACTGTCACATTTGTTTTCAGTAGTGAGGAATGCCTGTAGTAAAATGTATATTATAAACACCATAACATTTGTACATATCTCAGATGCCTTAGTGGTAAAGTCAGTGACTGTGGTGTTCATGGTCCCGGGTGCAAGGGCTGTTAAGTTATTTTGAGGACCAGAATAAGGGCTGTTGGATGCAGGTGGATTAAAGCACTCTTAAGCAGTTGTAAGCAGGTTTCCATGGGTTTGTATGACGGTAAGCGGCACTGAAACACGGTAAAATGAGAAGCACTTCACAGGTTTAACCTTTGCTTAAAGTCACACACACCACAGGCAAACCTGCTTACAACCACGTAAGTGTGCGTTATTCACACTTTCCCTACCAGTGCCTACTCTGAGAGGTAAAGTAATAACACCTTCCAGGATTAGAACCCGCAACCATGTACTCCATCCTCAGAGTAACCTAACACTAAGCTACCTGGGATGTACCTATCCCAGTTGTGTATGCAGACAGGTTAAAACACAAAAGGGAGCAATGTGTTGAAATAGGACAACCCGCCATGTACCCAGTGAAAGGTGTATGCTCATATATATATATATATATATATATATATATATATATATATGGAGAGAGAGAGAGATACATAGAGATATGTCGATATATACAGGTCTACATATATATGTAGATATATACATAGGTTAAAAACATCTACACATCTATGGAGGTACAAATAAACGTATGCAATAATACATATATATATATTTACAGGCAGTATTGACTTACATGAAGTAGAGTTTTTGGATGTTTTGGTGGGAAAGGAGGATGATGGCTCTCTTTATACTGATTTATATAGAAAGCCTTTCTCTAAGAATGCTGTGTTGCACGCTAATAGTTGCCACCCCCCCCCCACACTATCCATAACATACCTGGGTCACAGTTTCAACGTATTAGAAAAATGTGCTCTTCTAATGAACGTTATCACAATAAAGCCAAGGATTTAGAGTCAAGATTTTTGAATAGGGGTTATCATAAGAATAAAATACAAAGGGCTAATGGACATGCTAGTTCCATAGATAGGAACTCTTTATTGATTGATCGTGAATTCAGCAATGTGAGTTACTATATTAGGTTTATTACAACTTATGGAACTAATACACATCTTGTTAGAAATATATTGATGAAACATTGGCATATTTTGGAATCTGATGTGTTTTTTACCAAGTGTATTGATAAAGTATGTCATTTTGGCTATAAAAGGGGTAAGAATCTAGGACAACATTTTGCAAACTTCAAAAGAGATCGTTTAAAAAGCACTGATTCACTGGGTATTATGGGCAGTACATTTTGTGGTAGTTGTAAGCAATGCAATATTATGGCTAAAACCAAGTCTTTTACATCTGTAAACACAAAAAAGGTATTTGACATTCGTTGTTTCATCACATGTAATAGTACTTGGGTAGTATATATGGCGATCTGCCAGTGTGGAGCCTTTTATGTAGGGCAAACTTCTTGTGCGTTGAAACAAAGAATATCTTTACACATCAGTGATATTAGATGTCAACGCACTAGAAGTGCCCTTTACAAACACAAGCTAGTTCATTCTACAGCACATTTTATATTCATAGGATTGGATAAAGTTGTAGCATCTAATTTAGGGGATAGCCATAAACATCGTATGTTAACTCAGAAGGAACGTCGTTGGATCGTGAATTTGGGTGCTATGTTTAAGCCAGGGTTGAATGATCACTGGTAATAAGTGTAGGTCTTGGCATTTTAGGGGTTTTCTGCATTCTTTTGGGAAAAATTTAATTGTTTCTGTGTACGTATGCATATGCGTTTATGCATGTGCAATTATATGCATGTATGTATGTGTATGTGCGTGTATATGTATGTGTACATATGTGTATACATGCATGGTTATGTTTGTTGGTGGATGTTCATGTATGTATGTATGTATGTGTGTGTGTGTGAATATGTATAGGTTCATAGGTTCATAGGTTCATACTAGGCTATCTGCCCGAGGGCATTTATAAGCCTAGCCCATTGTTTTGTGGCTTACGCCACCCCTTTAGTATGGGGAACTATACCCATTATTTTGCTGTGCCTCTGTCGAGCAGTGACACTGAGGTAATTCCTGGGGTATATCTGCGATCTCCCATCCATTGGTCAAGATTTCTCTTGAACAAGGCCAGCGAGGTGCTCTGCCTCACATGTACCGGGATTTTGTTCCACAGCATAGGAGTCTTTGGGTGATGAATCTATCCCTCCAGCACGTCCTATTAATAGCCGTGTCGAGGTTTAAGTCTCCGCCCTTGTGGCTCTGATGGATCTAGATTTTTGAGGTGAAGCATATTCATCAAATCTGGGTTTGACATTGCCTTGTATGTTAGGCAAAGGTCACCTCTGAGCAAGTGTGGCGACTGAATAGAGCTGGAGTTCTTTCAGTCGGGCAGCATAGGACAGATTTTTGAGACCCTTTATCCTTTTGGTGAGGAACTTTTGTGGCCTCTCCAGCTGCTGCAAGTGTCGGGTCAGATACATTCCGAATGGGGCATTGTACTCAATCATTGGTCTGATGAGTGATGAGTAAAGGGAGACTATGACCTCCCTTGATCTAGATGAGAATCCCTTCATGATAAGGTGGGCAATGTAGAAGGACTTCCTAACTACTTTAGCTACATGGGTGTCGAATGACAGACTACTATCAACCTGGGTCCCCAGGTCCCTGATAACTTCTTCTGTGCTCAGTGGATTGCCACCTATTTGGTAGCTAGGGGTAACCTTGTTTTTCCCGAAGGGTATGACTATGCATTTTTGGCATTTAACTTTAGGCCGTGGCTCTGGCACCAGTTATCCGTTTCTGTGAGACCCTTCTGAAGGATATCTGTGTCAGATGTGTTTTCTACTATGGCCCAGTTTGCAGTCATCTGCAAACTTTGTCAGCCATAACCCTCCTGTGTTTGCTTGTACTTCGGAAAGTAGATGCCAAACAAGAGTGGGCCCAGGACTGAGCCCTGTGGGACACCACTTGTGACAGGCTTTGAGTCTGACATGGCGCCAGCAACTCTGACCCTGTGGGTTCTGTCACTCAGCCAGTTTGCAACCCATCTTGTGATGTATGGGTTAACATTTAAGCTGATGAGTTTTCAATGATACCCGAGTGGGGTATTGTATCAAGGCCTTAGCCAGATCGAGGTAGGCTGTATGGACTGCCTTTCCCTCATCAATGGCTTTGGTGACTGTTTGAAAAAGTCAACCAAGTTTAAAAGGCATGATCTGCCTTTGACAAAGCCAAACTGGGTTGGATCCAAAGTCTGCAAATTCCCTATGCCTTTATTTATGAGGTCCATTATGATCCTCTCCATGGCTTTGCAGATAAGGCTTGTCAAGCTAATGGGCGGTAATTTCCAGGGTCTGTGGAGGCACCGCCTTTGTGAAGTGGGACCACAGTTGCAGTGCGCCACTCCTGGAGTACGTATCCAGAGGTAAGACTTTGATTAAACAGCTGTCCTAGCTGTGGGTTTAATTCCTCATTGAGTTCATGGAGCACACAGCCGGGGACACCATCGGGTCCCATGGATGCTGTGTTTTTTGCTTTGGAGAGAGCAGTTCTCACTTGGCTGCTGGAGATGTTTGGTGGGCTGCACTCACTTGGTATAGATATCTCTCCTTTGGGGAGGGGGAGAAGTTTGCACTGAACCTGTCAGCCAGTATGTTGGCAATGTCTGTAGGATCAGTAATCTTCACATCATTTTGAACTAGTTCTGAGCATATCTGGGAGTTTCCTCCTAGGTTTCTAACATAGCTAAAGAAGGCCTTATGATTGTCTTTTGAGTCTTTAGCTATTTTTCTCTCGAAATTTGCTTTGGATGATTTTATGAGAGCTCTTAGTTTTTACTTATAGTGATCAAGGGTGTCTTACCTTTTAAGGATTTTGCTCTATCTTGTAGTAGCTTCCTCCTTTTGTTGTAGAGTTTGTTTATGGCTGGGGTCCACCAGACTGGACGCTTGCCTTTGGTACAAAGAGTCTTTGTTTTGCTTGGGATTGCCTTATCCATGCAGTCCTGCAGGTGCTGGTAGAAGGCGTTTGTAAGTGATTCAGCGGCTTGAGTATTGTTTTCCATGGCTCGGGGCCTGAAAGGAGACCACACTAGTCTTTAGAAGTGTGAAGTCGGCTTTTGAGAAGTTCTTTACTGTGGTCTTTTTATTTCAGGTGGGGTGGGATGAGGACCTCCAGCGAGATTAGTTTGTGATCTGATCTCACCAGTGAGGGGTATACTTCCGGTGTTGAACATTGTGCTCCCATGTTCGTGATGATGAGATCAAGTATGTTATCTCCTCTTGTGGGGATGGTGACTAGTTGTTCCATGGCATTTGAGTTTATGAATTCCAGGAACTTTTAGGCTAGGGTGTTTGGGCTTGAGTAGTGTTCCCAGTCTATATTAGGGTAATTGAAGTCACCTAGTATGATGGTGTTTGGTGATACATTTATCCCCTCTAGTGTTTTCAGGAAGTGTGTGTGTGTGCATATCTGCGCATGCATGTATATGTACATGCATTTATACATATGGGTTTTTTGGTGTTTAATTTTGTTGTGATTATGCCTTGTGAGTAGGTATTAGTATATGATAAAATGCAGTTGGGAGTGTAGGTACAGACATATATATTTTTTATACATGTTGTATAAATATGTGCTTACCTAAGTGTGCATATTATTGCAAAAAATGTGGGTATGTATTTATTATCTTATACAGCATTATGTTCTGTGACAGTTTAATGTTTACTTATGTTTTTGCCCTTAGTTTACATTGCTTTGGGCATTAAGTTTAATATTGGTGTTACTATACCTTTAAGGAGTTAAGATTTGCAACACGCACTGTGCGTATATTAGTACCAGCTTTTTGATTACTCATTGCACACTGAGGACGCTGTGAGCGAAACCGGCCACCGGTTTGTGTTGTTGGGCTGTGGTTGTCCAATAAATCACTTTTTACTTCATGCTGACTGTTGAATTTATTTAGCGAGTGCTGGGAATCTTGTGAACTTTATATATATATATATATATATACATATATATATATATATATATATATATATATATATATATATATATATATACACATATACATACACACACATCTATATATATATATATATATATATATATATATATATATATATATATATATATGCACACACATACATACATGTGTGTAGACAGCATCCGAAGTGTTCATATCTGAGTATAACATGAACCATAGCAATCACACATTCTGCCCCCCCCCCAAACAATATGAACATAATATATGAAGAGTATATGCCAATGCACTATTACAAATATGTTCTCTGGACACAGTCACTAACACAACTGCAATGACTGCAAATATCCATGACAGAAATACACAGACATCTTTCATTTTGCAAAACTTTATTACATTCCGATGTATTGCCAAAAGGATTCAAGGACTAACAGTACCTGCATGCTATACAAGAAGCATTTAACAGTGCCTTAATGAATCAGCCTGCAATTACCATAGTATTAGTCCACTAAGGGATAGGTGTTCACATAGGGAAAGAACACCCACACACATATAGACGTTGTATAAAAGGGGTTCCTACATACCTGCATGTGCTATGTACACCCACCAACATCTACCCCACAACCAAAATAATTACATCAATACATACTGTCATACCATAATCAATTATTCAACTACTGTACAACATCTGCTGAAACCTTAACATATCTGGACACAGACACACTAACATTGCCCTATGTGAAATAGTTGTTGTTATACAATTGAACAGCTGCTGATGTAACAGGGTTTGTATGAACTAATCCCGTTTCAGAGGGTTGAAAGGTTCGTACACCAGGAAGTGTTACCGAGTACTGATTATCAGCATAGCATGATACACAGTAACACCAAACTAAATATGTCTGGTAAGCACACTGTAAACCCCTTACCATTATATGCATAGCTATGCAGCCTTGAGCTGGTCAAACAACCTGGCCAGACTGAAACATATGCAGAAGTATTATGTACAGACAAACCCTGCATAAGTAGCAATGTTCAGAAATATAGCAGCAGTACTCACATTTAGATCAAATCCTCTAGGCATTACACACAATATATTACTGTTTGCCTCCATACAGCTGTTGAAATAGATTCCAAACAACACTTCCACACTGTCTTCCTCACAAGTAAGGCAAAGGGACAATGCCCAAGTGGAGTACTTAGTTATACTCCACTGTTGCCATGGTATTGGCTAAGGCAGTAGCAACACAGCTGATGTGCATGTAATTAGCTACTTAGGAACACCAATTGGTTATCGGGATAGCACATGTTACTGATCTGTAACTATAAAAGGTTGCCTTATCACACATTCAAACCATCTGTATCTACCTGTAGGACAGTACAAAACACTGAAAGACGAACCAAAAACGAGTATTATACTAGTCAATAACACCTCAAATTACTAAGAAGGTATGTATAACATGTAGTATGTCTGTGTATGTAGTACCTGTTCTGCAAGAATTACAGTGTAATCAATGCATATAGTGGAAATAGCTATCTTGTACTGATGTATTGTTGAGCAGTAGTAATGCTTGTGGTATTCTATGTGTGTACTGCTGTAGGTCACAAGGCAAACTCTGGATACACCGCAAGGGATGATAAGGGCTTGGAACTCACCAATTCGCTTCCAGACACTGTCAGTGTCAGGATTAGTCCAACAAGTATGTGCTATAACAGGGGAAAGTATATGTCGATATATTGTAACAGTCAACATACTTATGGGTGTATAAGTAAGATGAACATGTCAAAGGTGGGCTTACCGTGCAAATATGGTGTGCATTGTGGGATATTGTGCCAATAACTGTGTAATGTACAGTATTTTAGGCAGATCTGTATTCCATTTTACATAGCAGTTCTGTTATGTTATGCAAACAGTAGTTATGTCTGTTGGCAATTACAATACTCAATAACAGGATACATATCATTTGTATTCATCTGACAGTTTAGCAGCATGATAGCAAAGATAATTGGAAGAGCTAGGTAACTATCCGTGCACATAACACATGTAACATCCACCTCTCTAGTATTGTTTGCAAGCAATAACAGCTGTGCATGTGTACATGTTATGCAAATGTGTAGTGACCCTTGTTACAGGGCTGGACCTCTCTAGTATCATTTGCAAGTAATAACAGCTGTGCGTGTGTACATGTTATGCAAATGTGTAGTGACCCTTGTTACAGGGCTGGACCTCTCTAGTATCGATTGCAAGCAATAACAGCTGTGCATGTGTACATGTTATGCAAATGTGTAGTGACCCTTGTTACAGGGCTGGACTTCTCTAGTATCGATTACAAGCAATAACAGCTGTGCATGTGTACATGTTATGCAAATGTGTAGTGACCCTTGTTACAGGGCTGGACCACTCTAGTACTGTTTGCAAGCAATAACAGCTGTGCATGTGTACATGTTATGCAAATGTGTAGTGACCCTTGTCACAGGGCTGGACCTCTCTAGTATTGTTTGCAAGCAATAACAGCTGTGCATGTGTACATGTTATGCAAATGTGTGGTGACCCTTGTTACAGGGCTGGGCCAAATGGCTATGTGCATACCTACATAGAGTGGATATTGAGAGTAGAGACACACTGGTTGAACTACCAGGTTTGTGTAGCCTAACCTCTCATTGCCAACCTAACAGCCGCTTGTACATACTGTATGCATGGTAATGCGCAGTACTTGTAATGAAACAAGTCGCATATCATCTTTAACTCCGGTGTAACATCTGCAGTATGAGTGTAAGATGTAGGAGACAGCTGCCCATGTGTAATAGCTGCTTCATAGGTGATGGCTTACACTATCTGATTATATCCTGATTATGTTGATAGTGGCATCAGAGTCTATTGATACATGACTCTGTTTTGAGAGTGGGTGCCTGTGCCCAACAGAGCTCATGGTCCTGGTGGATATGTGAGTATATACCCAGAGAAGGAAACAGACCTGTAGACACTTGCATCATCTGTAATCAACTAACAGGATGTGATGTACTCCTCAGAGGAGGATTGCTGCTAAAGGTAGCTACAATGTTTCCGTAATAGCCAGTGTTGTCACGTCCATAACACAAATTTACATGTGAGCATCACTGTCTAAAACATCTTCATAAGCAATAAGTAAACTAAATACAGTACTTGGTACTTGTATTAATGAATGCTCATAGAGGCATGTGCACTAGTCAGCTACTGGTGTTTACTAATGTCAAATTTGTGTATGTGGCCATCCTGGGGGAATGTAATCTCTATGCCATGTACACTGCCAAACCCACCTAACACCATGCCCCACACATTGTTTGGGATGCAGCTACAGGGGTAAGCTGGAAGGCAGCCCAGTCTACAGCCATGACTGGACTGGATAGTCATGAGGTGTACGTTAACACATGCATCTCATCATCACAACCAACACATACTCTTACCAGAACACAGTAAGGACACCCACACACACTACCAGAAATCACACACATTCACATACGCTTCTAAGTATCTGGCCAAACAAGTGACCTCCCAAGCTGGAAGAGACAGACAATGAAATACACAAACTGTATGACATAGTTTGCATAATTGTGCCACACCTCAGAACACGTGGCTGGAAACATGCCCAACAGTACTCATTTGTGAATGCAAACTCTAGCACTATGTTACACACCAACCTATATGAGGGCATACATACTGTCAGCTGCCTGTCTGCCATGATTAGCCACATACCCATACACTCAGACCACCTTTTGAACTATACACATGGCTCTGGCATATTCTATGTTGTTGTGCAGGACCTGTGATGCAGTAGCCTGGACTGCATGGAAACACATGTAGGAACTGTCAGATCTTGTAGCCCATGCAGGTATGTCCCAAGGTCTGGGTAGCATTCTGCCATTGGCCAGAATGATACTGCAGTACAGGGACAAAAGGATTGCATTCCACAATTGTCTAGTGTAGTGGTGCAAGTCAAAGGGTATCCAGTATCTGTCTGCCTGGGATAACATGTTTGACAGACCATGATGCTTTGCCAGACAGGGCCTGCACCTGTCACCCCTGGGAATGTGGATACTGTCTAGGGCTCATGCATCATGCTTCCTCTATAATGCCTTCATCATACACAGTTCAAGTGAAGGTCCACTGCTGTTACAGGGACAGCCAAGCAATAAACTGCGGGTCTCGCTACACAATGATACATGTCCGAAACATTATATGGATACACATATGTCAATCCCTAACATGGAGAACATATCTGTGTAGTGGCTGAGACATGTTTCAATGCTCCGGAGAGCACACCTGCATGACCATCATATAACACATACCTCACCTCTTGCGCATTACCCTTTATTGGAACACATGGGCCACAGGTGTGTCCATATTCCTGAAGGATATGTACACCCCCACGCTAGTTGCATTTGCATAACTTCAGATGCATTATGCTGAGTAACTACCTTTGTGCCAAAGTGGAATTCAAATTGCACCTTGTGACAGATCACTCACCATGCTGCGGATTTCCCAACTGTCATAATGTGCTGTAATGGGGAAGATTAGGTCTGAGACAGAAAACCATAATAGCTACTCTCAACTATTCCATTATGAACTGGGAAGACTCCTCATGTACCAACACCTGCACTCAATGCATGTTGGATTCCATCAACCCCAATGGCCTGGATCACAGTAGTCACACAAACAGGGCTAACAGTATGCTACATATAGTCAGTCTCCAATGTTATGTTTCCTAAGAGCAGAGTGGTGACTGTCATGGCACCCATGCAGATGGACAATGCATGTGCAAATGCTGAATCCTACACAAATGAACCTTAAGCAGTCACATACATGCAGTGAATGTGCCGTTAAAACAGAACCCAGGATTCAACCAAACACAACAAGAAGGCAAACTGCTGGTACCATGCTTTAAACTGTACCACAGAAGGTAGTAACTATTGCAAGAGTGAACACACATGAGTGTAGGTGATCCCTGGTCAGCCTCAGTAAGATGCAGATACACCATATAAAACCACTCAAAGCTACTGTGAAACTAATCAGCCACATATTATGAGGCCAAACACAGAGCATTCTATAGCTGTGTCATTAATCGTAATGGCAATGACAAGACCTGCAGTGCTGCACAGCACTATGGCGTGGGAAGTACTGCACCTACAGAAATAGCACCTGTTCATCCAGATAGGGTCTTGGAGAACCTAAACCCACTCCCACCCCCCAACAGGTGCACTTAGTAATATATCCATGTATGCTACAGGGCCCCTGTAATAACAACTATGCAGGTACAAGCTGCACTCTCTAAAGCCATACATATAGCTTTCATGGGACTTGTCAACATCCCAGGGTGTATCCTACACATATGTAAGGACAATCAGCTATCCACATACACATCAT
This sequence comes from Protopterus annectens, assembly GCF_019279795.1. Taxonomy (NCBI): domain Eukaryota; kingdom Metazoa; phylum Chordata; order Ceratodontiformes; family Protopteridae; genus Protopterus; species Protopterus annectens. The sequence continues at coordinate 142,395,302 of NC_056738.1, read as the reverse complement.
GTTCAATCATAGCTCCATGTCAGGCTGTGTACACACCGAATGGTGCACAGCAACAGTTATCACACCCCACAAGGGTGAGATACCATTGATAATGGGAAATACTGCACAACTACCCTGCTGAGTCTGGCCTGTAACGCCATGAACTGTGATCAACGTATTTGATGTACTCAGTACAGATGTAGATGACAGTAGGGTTGATTCACAATGCATATCATGACCTTGCCAGGTCGTAGGACACCATCACCCATACTGTGTTCCAGCTACACTCAGTAAACTAGGTGTATATTCCTATGTCACAGGAGTGGTTGGCAACTGGACTGCTGGCAGAACCAACACTACAGAAGGTGTCTGACTAATAAATGCACATCAAACCAGTGTCAGCCACAGTAATACAGGGCTCATTCCTGGTACTCCCCCTCTTTGTTATCTATACCACACAGACTAACACAGAAGGCATCAGCCTATTGGTGTTTGCAAATGACTATGAACTAGGAGCAATAGTTGACTAAATGTGAGCTGTGTTCAACATACAGAAGGGCCTTTGTGTGTCAGATGTATGGTGTGTGACGTATGGCCACAATCTCACAGCTAAGTATTGCATTGTCATCCCCTATGTTAAAAACCCTGTACCCATGAACTACCACCTAGGCAGCAGTCAACATAATGGCAACTGTGTGTGTATGGGATGCAGCTGGACAGTAGTCTTTCCATTGATAGTTACTTCACCACACCATTCAGGTAGTCGTATGTGGCACCCCTAATCATGACAGGGTGCCAGCCAAGAATATAGAGATAATTGCTCAACCATACTCAACACTCATGTGACCCATAATAGATCACATATTTCCTTTAAGGGATATTGCTCATGTATAGATGCCCTACACTGCCCTTCCCAATCCCTAGCTGCACTATGTAGCATTCAGCCTACCCTAAATAAAGCCATGTCCAACCCAGAGGTGTTGGACATGCTACACTTAACACATCCTGATCCCAAATAAACACATACTTCATGGACATCCACCTTTCTAGTACAAGGATCACAACATGCCTGACAGATCTCTGTCCCATGCACTTAACATACTCTTCCCATACTATGCATCCCTGTCCAGCAAAGCTGCACATCACCCCTCTCTGTTACATGGTGTGATGACTGCATGCCAAATATATCAGTATCCCTGTGGATCAGTTCTGTGGCACTGCTTGAACTGGCCACTGAAACTTACCTGTTTGTTGCCTACAGCTAGGTAACCTGTCTGCCTAGGCTCATAAATGGCCCAGGGCATATAGCCTACTAGATCATTATGACCATACATGCTATAGTTGATATCCAACCCTGCAAATACCATCAGGCTAGCTATTGTCCCATGTGTTACACATGTGCAACAAAGGCAATACATGGCAGGATGCTACACAGCTGTACAGTGCCATGTAGATGTATATGGCAAAACACATACATGCTTGCAAGTCTGCAGGGTCACAGGTCATGTCCCAAATGCCTATGTATGACTATATATGTGACATATACACAGCATTAAGGTCGACTGCATTAATGTGAACACATTCAGGCATGTGCTGATAGGTAAAGACACCGGTACAGGCAAACAGACATGCCCACGTCAAGACAACATCCACATGGAGTATGAGCAATGTCAATACATGACACACACATATATGGCGATAACATCACATCACCAGTAAGTGTCAAATGTGTGTGACTTATACATGTCAGTGGTGTTAGTGTCATGTAGACTTGTAAAGACTTATTTGTAATCTTAATAAATGTGATACACTGGTATGTTCAGCTGTACTTCTGTACTTCTCTGTGAGTTACTGTGACCTGTCTCCATCATTATGTCTTCCAGGTATGCCACGTAGCAGGCTGCCAGTGTACACCCGCTTGGAGGATGAGGTCCTCGTCCCATACCTCCTCGACAACCATACAACACTCTTCAGCCATGTGCCAGAGGATGCACAGCAGCAGGATGCCCTGTGGGAGGAACTCCGCAGGAGGGTAAATGATGTTGGTGGTCACAATTGCACCTATCAGCAAGTGTGCCAACACTGCACTGACCTGATAAGACAGGCAAAACAGTGTGCTAATGCAATTGCCAGGGAACAAGGTGCAAAAGGTGGGGGGCCACTCACCCAGCCACCACTCACACGTACTGAGGAGCTACTGGCCAACCTGTGGACACCTGCAGACCTCCATCCACAAGCTTTAGTTGGTATTGTGGAGGTGGGTGTCTCCCAACCACCGAGCATGGAGTTGCCTGGTAAGTCAGTACTGCACATATAACACAACTATATTTCACATAGTTACATGTGTTATTGTACAATATGTAATGTAACATCATATGCAAGGCATGTATGCACACATGCCACATACTATAGTCTGCTACTCTATGTATGCACAGATGTGCATACTCCATAGTATAGTGTATTGTACTGGCTTATGTGCTAACATGGATATTGCACCCTGTAGCTATCACACAGGTGTGGATAATGATCTTACTGCTGTGACACTCCTGTTTAGGTACCTCTGGCATTTTGCAGTGACAGCAGCCTGTGTCAGGTGAGATTGTTATTATTTACCAGGCTTGATAATGCACAGATCATATTACTTGCATGCTATCTGCCATAACACATGTACACATAATGTATGGTACTCCTGTTAATAGACACTGGTCAGACCTGCAATGCATCACAGTGGTTACCCATGTGAAACAATTAAAGACTATATGAAACACCTACACTAAACCTTCCAAACTGCCATTGCCTGATGTGTGGACAACTGTGAATATAATGGTGGAGGTGTGTTTCACTGTAGGGACAGGTACTACATATCAGCATTACACATGTTGGTAATACAAACAGTACTGTACAGAGAGCATATTTGTGCACACACTCTAAATGTGTTGGAGCTGGAGTATGACAGGCCCACAGGATACACCCTTGTGGATTATACCCTTGCTATGAATATTACAAAATGTCATGTGCTATCTGACATGTCAATGACATGTAGTGGGCTGACTGCAACACTGCTCAACTATCCTTCAAAACATGATATCTCACATCCCATACATACCACCCTTTGTCTGCATAACCCTGTCCTCAGTGGAGCATATGATATCTATGGGTGTATGTCATATGGGATAACACTTACATGTGAAATAAAATGGCCATCACAACCATTGGACAGAACATGTGTACATATGGCCATGGAGGATGGCCAGAGACATGAAGCAACACACACAGTAGAAGTGATGTACATGTGTGTACACCCTATTGTACATTGGCTCGACACAATACAACTATGGCCTTTGTGTAATGGTGATATTGCAGATGTGAAACACTAAGCATCATACAGGCCTGTGCAGAGCTTGTGTAGGCATAACATGAAACCACCACATAACATGTCTTGAACATCTTGAGTGTGTCACAATATGAAAGCATTCACCTATACAGTATCCAAATACATACATGTGTTGCACAACATACACATACAACCACATCAGGCCACAGATATAGTACATTCACCTTGCTGGTGTCAGACATCACTGTCATGCCTGTGCCTCATGTGTGTGAGGTACACAGATGGCATGTGGGACATAGAGTACTTCTAAGTTAGCCATGTGTGGGCATAGTTGCCAGGCATCAGTAATATGGTTGCAGATGTACAGGGATGTCATCCGTATACCCTTCTGTGACCTGTGTCACACATTCCACATTAGGGTTTAGTGTGCATACACCTCAGTGACGTGGGTCACATTCCACATTAGATATGTATTGTATGTGAACATAGTCATGGCTATGAACTGTGTCAGTAGCTCACACTGTAAAGCAAATGTGAACCCACATGATGCCCTTCAATGGCTATGCACATCAGCTCAATGTGCAGTATGTCACTGCATATTTGTAGGGTGGACAGACAACATTGCGTCAGCTGAAGGCCCATGTTAGTATAACATTTTGCTGCATTGGGACACCATTACCGTACTGTAGATTGGAAAGGACACCATTGTGTTACACATGTATGCATGTCATTCAACACATCAGCAGAAAACATGTCATACTACATGTGATTGGCAAGGTCATATGCCACACATTAGGCCAGTGTACTGTAAACCAGTGCTGGTCTGTGGCACCATTGCAAAGTAGGGACAGCAATATCAAACATGTGTGTACAGCCACATACACAATGTCTGTAGACTCAGATCAGGGGTAGGCGGAATAATGTTGAACAGACATGCACTGCTTTGGGGAGATATGCAAGCTAGGGCTCAGGCATAGTATGCAGTCGACACCCCCTTCTGCTCATGTCCTCACACATAGGGGTGGTGGCCAACACAAAGCATCAGTGGCAGATGTACAAGGGTCAGCAATGGTCTGTTAACATGTGGTGTATGTTGCACACACCATGGCAGTGCAGTGCAATGGTGCAAAGTGCATGCATTGTGTTGCAGGTATGGGGCATAGGCTGCTATCACAAATGGTGCAATACAGGTATGTATGCTAACCACAACTATAATTGTGTAAGATGCATGCCGTCTGCTATAACACATGCATGCTGTTGTGTGCAACTCAGGGATGTATGATAACTACCACTATAATTGTCTAAGCTGAATGCCATCTGCCATATCACCTGCATGTAGCATATGTCTGTGTGTGTCTGTGTGTGTCTGGTATAACTTGTAATGTACAGTTCTTGTCTTCCCCTCACAGGTGTTGATGTAGATGCATTGCCCTCCTGTGGTCCACCTGATGTTAGTGTCCCCACAGACTCTAGCAGTGATGATGATAGTATGATTGAGGTACAGGCAGGGTTGTCAGGGGCTGAATCTGTGCCATTGGTTGCCATTCCACCTGTATCCCCCTCATCCTTGCACATAGTTCCCCTGCCTACACATACCCCATCACTACCGGCCATAGTGACAGTTGGCGGGTGGTAGCATGGAACACGGAAGTGTGGAGACTATGGAAGGTGTGCCTGCACACCATGATCCCAGTCCACTGACTGGTGATGTCTCACACAGGCATGTGCCCAATGCTGCTCATAGGAGGACCACTGGCCAACATGCCCCTGAGAGACAAAGCACATAAGCTGTAGTCACCAGACGCATGTGTCGGGCTGTAATGGAGGCACAGGCATGTGCTGAATGGCACAACAGAGACAGTCTGAGGCTTCAGAGGGCTGCTGTCCATTCATTAACTGACAACATCCAGGCACTTGCAAATGCTCACCATCATCTTGCAGATGTTTTGGATAGACGATTGGGTGACACGATGGGAGTCCCTGACCGTGGCATGTCAATCCTCAAGTGTGGAATGTCTGTACTGCAACATCTCGTGGGAGTGAGGCATTGGGCACGTGCTCATAGGCCAGCTACATCACCTGTTGAAGGTCTACGTGAACATGCTACTGCACATGCCCACTCCCATAGTGGCAGTAGCATCAGCAGAGCAGCTGGTGCTGTGCAGTCCACACCAGGGCACAGCAGGCCACATGCACATGGTCCTGAATGGTCCCAACAGGGACACAATTCCAGTGGACATGTGTCATCAGACAGTACCCAATCTGGACCTCTCCCTGGTAGTGCCCGTGCAACCCCTGGCAGGCGCAGGTCACGTGGCCATGGCCGGACACCGTGAACTGTGAAACCTGCCTTGTACAGTCTGCAGCTGTCAATAATACCCCTGTGTAGGCCAACCACATGCCAGACCTGTGTGCATGCATACACACACACACACACACACACACACACACACACACACACCGGAAACAAATGTAGGGCACCTCAACACACACATGCATAACATTCACACATGCCCAATGATATCACAGGCCCTAACACACACACATGATGTCATCCAATGGCGCAGCCTAGGCCTCTGGCAAACATTATCACTCTAGGTATATGATGATGCCTGTGCCACATCCCTGTCATCCACACCATCAGTGCAGGGACATGCTCATATGGTCTGATGCACAGGGTGAACATACTAGGTAGGCAATTGTAGATTAATATTGTTGAGTAGTGATGTCAGGCAGCAGACATACCATGTATTACAGTTTTAGAATGCATTTTGTATGTTTGAAAGTATGTATCATGTGTAACAACACTAACAGCATGTTGATGTTGACATTCTGCCTTTGTCTTTCAAGTGTAGTTGCATGTACCGGGGGATGTCGGTGTTTGTGGTTAGTGTCCCATATGTACATGTTGACCACGCACAGGTCTGTATGACAATACCTGCATGCATTTTGTAGCTTCCACATCACAGTTATAATCTCCCATGTTTCAATTATGTTTACTGTTCTAGTGCTCCAAGAGCATGATAGCTGTGTAGTAAGCTACTGTGTTCAGAGCCATCACATCTGTAGTGAGTGATATCACAGGTATAGGTACCTGGAGCGGGGAGGAGGTAAAAAAAAGTGGTATGGTGGATGACAAGGGTAAAGGCCAGTGGAAATAGTGGCTTCTCATTGGGAAGCAGTAATACCCACTGCCATGACAGCATGCAAACACAGACACACCCACACACTCAGGGATTCACAGACACAGTAACACACACTCTGACACACACACACACACACAGTTGTCAGTGTTCAGATGAGAACCCCTGCCTATGTGCATATCATCATTATAGTACTATGCAATTACAAGATGCACCACAGAGATTACACATGTACAGGTAGTCGGAATGGCCTAAGATCGAGGACATTGACAGGGATACTACAGTGCAGTGAGTGTATGTGGGGAGGGGGGTTCATCAGTAGGCTATGTAACAACAGGTCACACCCCAGGGTGCATATGTTAACAGGCAGTTAGAATGCCTGTCTAAGATTGATGATATCAACAGGGATACTAGATTGCATTGAGTGGATGGGGGGAGGGGGCATTAACATTTCACTATGGTAAAATACAGCCTCACTCCAGGGACCGGACAGCCATACCCATGGATAGCCACACACACACACACACACACACACACACACACACACACACACACACACACACACACACACACAAACTGTGGCATTCACAAAGATATACACCTATGTCACACACATACAGACACTTGACATGTGTGAGATTCAACCACCTGCCTATGCATTTCCTTCTACACTTCACTCTGTACTGATGTCAACAACAGTGTTCAGGAGAGTGAAAACATGTGGAATGTATTCCCAACCATACTTGACATATATGGACACACATACACACACACACACACACACACACACACACACACACATGTGCCAGTACTGTGAATCAAACACCTGCCTATCTCATGATAGGTATTACAGAAGTACAGCACTATCGCATTCGCTACAAAGCTTACTGACTTTCCTTTGCCAGCTGTGCTGATATATGCACGATATATGCACAGGGGAGGTATTACTGTTACAGGTGTCAAGAGGTTTGCCTTCAGTGTCACCCTTACTGCATTCTACATTGTCTGTCTTCCACTTCAGTTAACAAAACCTGACCTTAGCAGTTACACAGGTTATTGTAGGAATGGTTGTAACACACCAGTGAGCTGTCCTCAGAAAGCATTCATCTGCAAAGTAGCCCCACCACTTAGTAGTCATGTCCAAACATCTGTCCATACCTCATGTACAGCTTACTGTACATAGAGCATATCACCATATACAGTTGGCAATGTTGAGGCTGTATTGCAACAGCATGATGTACTAAGACAACAGTCACCTTCATACATCAGACACTGCACACACATGGAATCTACACAAACATCAATACATGTACACATATGCGGTCTACATCAGTAAGTGCATTAGCATGTCAAGAGGATACAATCCACACCTTCCCCACGCCATATGTGAAACATAGCTGAGCATTGCACCATAATGGATGTTGTATTCATGTACTGGTAGGACACAACCACCTTCACCGAGTAGCCAAGTGTACATATATGACAACTGCACATATCAGCAAGACACACAGAGCATTATTCCATGTCATGCTCCGACAAACTGTTACTTGACAGTGCCTTGGTGAAGCCAGGGCACTGTAATGGTCAACAGTGAGCACATCATATTTGCCACACACACCTTATGTTTACTGGAAGAGTTCCAGCAATGTGCTCTGTTAGGCTAGGCAGTACACTCATTCAAGCATGTGTAAGATCTGTGGCTTGTAAACATCTCACCCCAGCATGTACTGGCTATTGTGGTACTAAGGCTAATGTCCAGACAGCACACAGCATGCATGGCTTGCAATTGTTGACATGGGGTATATGTAGGAGCTGTGGCCACACATGGCTGTACATGTCATGAACATATTACTTGTGACTACTCAGAAACATACAGAGCAGAGCTGAATTTCCCTGAGTCTGTCAGTACAGGCCTTGTGTAGGTCCTATGATCCTGTTATTTGGGTATGTTTGTAGGCATTGCATTAGGTGGACATGTCTAATGACATACATGCCACATGGGGTGTTGTATGATATGATAGGTTTCATGGGTGACCAGTAGAGAGGGAATATTACTATCTGCCATGTGCATGTATGTAATGACTATAGCCACCTGTATGTAGAAAGGATAACGAAAGCTATGGTAATGTCATTTATGTTGTATGAGTGCAGGATGTACATATCCAGGGTAGGTACAGTTAGGTCATATCCTACCATGAGGGTGTTGTTTACTGGTGTACAGCAATAGTTGACTGTGTTAATGCTGACAACATTCAAGGAACCCTGGTATGTGTACAACTGAGCTGGTTACAAACTGTGGTATTATTGCATTGCATAACACATTATGCAGCTGTGTCTGTACATGGGCACTTTGCACAGTTGATGTAGGGCTAGGTACAGTCCACCAATCGAAATTTATCTGGTGGTATACCATACTATGTCATACCACATATGGATGTGTGTTGATAGTCTGAGGGACAAGGTGGTTGATGTATATGAGGATACAACCTAGAATGCAGCGTTTGCCACTGTCACCTGTACCTGACTCATCTGTGATGAGTTATGTCAGAGTAGTGGTCTTTACATGTGAGTAGCCTTTATGAATATGTGGACACCACCACCTGGAATGATCCATACCACTGTTATGGCACACATGTCTAGATCTGAGTTATATGGTGGTAGTGCAATTGTGCACTACAGAGCCTTCAGCCAGGTGTTCCTCACTGCACAGATGTCAGTATTCCCCATTGTAGGTTCTACATTGAGCAAATGGATTACTAAAGCCACACATCTAGCCCTGGTTAGCATAAGCATCCAATGCAATTGTCTTGTAGGTGTCAGGGTGTTACTTCTGTGTTTAGGACATTTGCCTTGGAATGCGGCTATATGGGTAAATGCGACCTAGGTATTATCCACACACACGTGAAACATGGATGCATGTGCTCTGTGTCGAAGGCTTGTCATTCAGTCATGACAGCCTGGAATGACAGACACTGGACAACCTCATAATAACAGCAGGACATTAGCTCATTGTTTTGGTCTAGCAGTTGCCACTCGTACCACAACATCACTGTGAGTGGCAGTAATGTGCTTGGTAGCAAATACCTCATGTAAGGTGACGGACAGCAGCAGAAATTGTGTATATGACCAATGTGAGATATACTTAGGGTAGCAGTCCTGTTAATAATGACAACTACTAACACAGCCGGGAGAGGTCATCTTGACACCTGCAACTCAGTACCATTACACAATGTGGCTCACACATTATGCTTGCACATGCCACTGTTCCACGTATAATGCCACTGTCCACAACCTGCTATCAATGTATGCCTTTCAGGGCAGCAAGATGTGTGACACATGCTGTAGGTAGCATCCGGCTGTGTGTCCCAGTTAACCTATTGTTTGTCACATCCACACATGCATGATTGTGTAGACAACATATATATGTCAGTACTTCCTGTACATGTATGCATGTATATCACACAGCACAGACACAGATATATAATTTACGGGCCACATACAGGTATCAGGTAGTAAACCAGTATGATGTGCATATATACTGACAGGTAAGATGTACATAGCTGTACACCTGTGTGTTTATAATAGGAGTCCATTACAACATGTTCTGTAAATGTAAGTGTATTAGCATGCACACTGTGGCCTTCTGTGGTTAGAATCAGAGTGTACCCCAAACAGCCCTGTGCTACCATGTGTATGAGCGGTTGAAAATGACCTGCCAGCGGGTACATGCAGGTAACAGACACCTTGTGTAATTTGAGTCAGTGCATCCAACAAACCCTTTGTTACTAAGTGTATGAGCATGCCCAGTATAACCTTATGTAGTTGTAGTCATAGTGCATCCCAAATGGCCCTGTGCTACTAAGTGTATGAGCATGCCCACTGTAACCCTGTATAGCGATAGTAGTTGCCCATTCCACAGATCGGCATACTCCAGTTCAGGTTTCTGTTGTGCTACAACTATACCTCTCAGACCTACCTATGTACTACCTGCAGATGATGTGTCTTGTTTGTGCATACAGGTTGTAATGGACACCTACTTTAAACACACAGGTTTACAGCTATGTACTTCATGACTGTCAGTCTCCCTGTTGTTGTCCTCAATCTTAAAAAGGCATTCTGACTGCCTTGGAATGTATAATCTCTGTGGCGCGTCTCTTAACTGTGTAGTACTGTAATAGTGATCTGTAGATAGGCAGGAGTTCTGATCCCACCAGTGGCAACTGTGTACGTGTGTTTGTGTGTGTGTGACAGCAAATGCCCGAGTGTGTGTCTGCAAATCACTGAGTGTGTTTGTGTGTGTCTCAGCAAATGCCTGAGTGTGTGTGTCAACAAATGCCTGAGTGTGTGTGTCAGCAAATGGCTGAGTGTGGCTGTGTGTGTATTTGTGTCTGCATCCTGTCATGACAGTGGGTTTTGCTGCATTGCAAAGAGATACCACCTTTTGCACTGGCCTTTATCATTTTCAACTGCTAAACCTATCTCTTCCCCCCTCCCCACTGCAAGTAATCAGTCCTGTGATGTCACCCAGCTCAGAAGTGGAATCAGAGTAAGTGTAATTGTATGTGTTCTGTGGCACATACCCCAACTGCATACCACTGTACTAGTTCCCTTTACATAGGCAAGACGTGTATGCACAATACTGGCAAGTGTGTATGTTTGTGTGTGTGACTACCCTGTAGCCAGGCATACACATGTGTAATGTCGTTTAGCACACCATGGTAGCCATCTGTGGTGACTGGTGTCTACAAAGTATTACATAGTTAGGAATGGTAAAGAATACACAGTCAGGCACAACTACAGTTGGGTATGTTATTTTCCTGTGCCACTGTCGAGAAGTGACACAGTAGTGGTCACTGGGGTGTAAGGCCATACCCATCATTCCCCCACCCAAACTCCAGAATCCCCGGGGTAGATCACATTAGCCATTATTCCCTACCCCAAACTCCACATACACAACAACCATCCCTTCTCTGGTGAACTGATTAAGATTTAAATGTTATAACACAAGAGATGCCTCTGTTTTGTGTACACATCAGTTCCTGTGGAACGCTTCTGTGTCACAAAGGGTGTTCAGACATGTGTGTATGTATGTATGTGTATATATATATATATATATATATATATATATATATATATATATATATATATATATATATATATATGCTGTGTCTGTGTATATGCATATATATGTGTGTGTACACATCCCATAGGTGTATATATATATATATATATATATATATATATATATATATATATATATATATATATATATATATAAAATGTAGTTATGACAGTTGTACAGATCTAGACTTGTCTTTGTTGTTTCATGGAGTACAGTGCATTCAAGGGTACTGTACATATGTACATAAAGTGACTGTACAATTTGTTTTCAGTACTGTGGAATACCTGTAGTAAGATGTGCATTATAAACTCCATGCAACATGTATACAACCCAGATGGCTTAGTGGTACGTCCAGTGACCTCAGTGTGCATGGTCCAGGGTTCAAGGCCTGCAAGCCTTGTTGATACTGTCAATTGGGACTGAATAAGACATGTGTAAGTATGTGTAAATGTGTTTTCGTGACATTAAGCAGCGGGTACATGCAGGTAACAGACATGTACAACTCGCAGTACACTTGAAATGCCCTTCTTTGGCAATCCTGCTGATGTCACCCACCTATGAATACACCTCTGGTACTGTTGAAACCCAGTAATCTCCATGGCATGTGCTCTAACTGCGTAATGCTGTAGTTTGATAAACTAGTTAGGTAGGGGTTCTATTCCAAGACAGACCAAGTGTGTATGCGTGTCTGCCTGAGAAAGGAACAATGCTTTTTAGAGTATGCACACTCTTTACAATTTACATAACCACCTTTGGCAATCCTGCTGATGCCACCCATCTAGTAATACACCTTTGGGACTGCTGCAACCCAATAATCTCCATAGCACATGCTGTAACTGTGTAATGCTGTAGTGTGATAAACTTGTTAGGTAGGGGTTCTATTCCAAAACATAGCAGGTGTGTGCGTGTTTGACAATCAGAGCCTGTGTGGAGGTGGCTGTGAATGTCCAACCACTGGACATGGTGGGGAGCAGATTTTGTAGTTTTCCTATATGGTGTCCGTATTATATGTCACAATGTCCACCTCACAAGGAGTACAGATGTCAATCAGCCAAGGGACTGTGTTGGCAAGCCATACCCCTACATCTGGCAAAAGGCCTGGTGAACAAAATATGCAACCCTACTATTACCTGGAATATGTTCTGAACCCATGTGTCATACACAAACACACGCCTAGAATATCCCACTATGTTCTAGTACCCTGCACATTGATGACAGATAGTAGGCACGGTGTGATTGCAGTGGGCTTCAGAGGGCATGGTACCCTGTCCAGCAGTACAATAGGCACATAATTGCAGACAATGTGCCTTCACTATGTTCCCCACTGGATGCCTGCAACATATGTGGTGCCATCAAATGTGATCCACAGAAGCCATACAATGCCTTACACATGTGCCCTGTATGGACAGATGCCACTGACACCAGGAAATACCTGTATCATGCTATCAATGCAGGTGCAGGGTCAACCTGTTGTCTATAAGCAGGTCCTGCCACACCAGGCCAGTAGTGGCATATCTGATAACAGTCTGTGTACACAACATGTGCCAGCCAAACCAGGTACACTTGTACATGTCACTGTACATTATTGTGGGATGTGCACTTCCCAGGCAATGTCCATGTCAAGGACTATCAAACACAGACATGGCATGCATTGCAAAGCAATGACCATACACAATGGTAACTAGGATGACAGGAAAGTTCATACAATACCCATCTGTGTGGGACATTGCAGACACTACGCCCCTGTACCACACTGCACACCATTGTTGGGTGGTGTGATGCCAAGGATTACCCATCACCCAGCCTTGTACAGCCATCTTGCACAGCCAACCACTACACACCCATGAAGCAATGCACACATGCATGTCAGTACTGGCATCTTGTGTCTGCATGTGGGGTATGATGCTTCCAACCACAGTCACACCCAGTATAACTCCCATTGGCATACTGACTGATGTCAGACACGTTCACATGCCCTAACCCATAGAACTATCCCCTGTGGTGCATGTAGTACCTGTGAATTACTGCAGTGTGGCAAACTAAGTAGTTAGGAAGTGTATTTGTGGACCTGGCAAAGTGTGTCAATGTGTCTGAGTCCCTTAGAGAGTGTGGTTGGGTTGACAATGACATCCGTTCATGTGGACAGCCATGTGTGCTACACCTAATGTATGTGTACTATATCTCTGTTGCAGAATTCGCTCACCAGCACAGATATATGTTCTTACAGCACACCAACATGTCAGCTTTGTGGAACATGGAGTAACTGCATGCACTTGTAATAGCAATGGCTAGTCAGTCAGGGGTTTGAACCCCTGTACTGGTAGGTGTGTGACAGACGATGCTTAGGTTTTAGTCTCCCCAGCCCTTCTCTGATGTACTTTGCCTCTGTCTGTCCCTCCCACACACTCTCTTGTGGATGTGGAGTTGTACACCTGCTCAGCAGCATCTTGTGTTTTGTAAGTGATGGTCATGATCAGGTAATGGCCTCTGCACCTATTGCAGTCCTCCTCTAGCTGACTGCATGTGGAACAGCTGTGGTGATATTCCCATAGCCATTTGCATGGAAACACAGTACAATATCTAGGAACATCATGTTGGTGTTTGCCCATGACAGTCGCTGTGAGTGGAACCTGGATCTGGTGTTTGGTAAACAGCATGACAGATGATATCTGGATATTCCTCAAACAACATACACAATGGAAATTAGCCTAAAGACAGGAGGGTGATGTGCCAGACATGACTACAGCATGTAAGTGTAGCTATGCTTCATTGGGACTACTGCCAGTTTAACAAGTTGTGTGTGGTAATGGCTATTCTGCATGTTTTAAAACTGACAAGACAGTGCTCTGTTTGTGAGGGACCCCCATCTGTAGGGCCATCTGTGGACTGGTCAGTGTGTGGAGTCATTTGTTTCCTGTGTTACACACTGAACACACATCTGTGAACTGCAGAAGCATAGTCTGAGGATTGCAGTCAGTACATGGTGATAGTGATGAGAGTTACTGCCATCACATCCCTGATTGGACATATGTCACATTAAACAGTGGCATGACAGTCACTGTCTGAGGTTCTCAGTGACATGCCAATAAAGGGCCACTGTTCATAGCTGCAGTCACAAGTCTTCTACACTTTGTATAGATGAGATGCAGTATATATGCATGTGTTGTGCTCCCTCTGCAAATGTATACCATCTGTTGTGTTGGGTTGATGGTCATATCTATGCATGCTGTTATAACTATTCCTGAATGCTGTTGACTATTACTGAGCCATATCTGTGTTACAACTGCAACACCATAGGCTGTATGGGTTTGGAGGTCCCAGCAGAACCTCCTGTCTCACTTCAGCTGGCCATGGCACCGGGCACCAGCACATCTGAGGCCCAGCCTTGGACCTCCACCTCTGTTGGCTCTGCACCACCTTCTGGTGGAACCGCCACAGAGGATGGGGCTTGTCTCCCCTGGGAGCAGGTCCAGTCAGGAACTTGTCCGCTGTCATACAGTCCTGGATGTGGTGCATAGGGGGCTCAATAAGGAGTTTTGAGGCCAGATACACCAGCTTGAGGGCAGAGTGTCACATTTACAGGGTGGGCTTGCCCCTTCTAGACAGCCCCCAGCACAGCCACCTTTGCGGCTGTTTTGGTGAAGTGGTGGCTGCCCATGGCTGGGGACCTCCGTCCCACTGTTTCCATCTGGGGGCTCATGGGCTTGTGACTGCTGAACACCCCTCCCCGTCCAAGGTGTATCCCCCCATGTGTCATATACCGACCCTGTATGCTGTCTTACTGTCATTCTACCCAACCTATCCTCTACGAGCATACCTACTCTCCTTCTCCCACATCCCACTCTCACCCTACAGAAACAAAAGGCCAATCAGTTCCTAGAACAACATTTGCCCCATACATTGCTGTCCATTTCACACATGTGTCCACTGGACACATGTAACCTTTTTAATATGCATCACAACATACTCCAGCTGTCCTCACCCCTGTCTCAGGCACACAATCCTGGTATGCACATGACTCCTAAAGGTTCCAGGTACACATGATGCAGATGACCCCATTGTACACACAACACTGCCGGTCCCTCTATGGTTACCCCATTTACCTTTTTCATGATGATGATATCACACACAGCACCTTGTAAGAGTACTGTTCTCACATAATGATTGGACAGGAACTGTTGTGTTAATGTAAATAAAATGTACAGAGTGATGTATTTGACCAATGTACATATGTTTGCGTGTATTAATGACATGTGTCTGTCTGAGGTAGTCTTGATATTACATAAGACAACACCACTACATAATACAGGTGTTGCTAGTGTTTCCCTTTTCATTCCTTTGTAATACTTTGTTGTCACATGGGATGTTCTTGATATATCTATATATATGTATGTATCTATATCTGGACATAAACACACACACATACACCTACATGATGGAATACATTTCCTATACTGTTGAATGACTGTGCTGGATGATATGTTTGTGATAACATCCGATGTCTGTATATCTGCCATGGCTTAGTAGTAAATCACATTAGCTGTGTGTGCAGGGTCCTGGTTTCGAGCCTTGCAGAGGCCATTTATTTTGTTGCTATGCAGAACAAGGTAGTTGGATACGGAGTGATTAAGGTACATTAAAGCAGTTGTGAGCAGGTGTGCATGGATTTGCACGGAGCTAAGCAATGCTAACCTCTGGTTACAGTTTCTTATACTCAGTTAGCCTCTACATTGCTTCACCAGTGTAATACTTGCATACCAGCGGCCAAACAGGCTTACACCTGCTTGCTCCCGCACTTGCAAATGCACTGCATTTGGTGTTTGCATCTGACACTCACACCCCTGGGTGGGAGTGAGGACTACGATATTACCTTGTGATGCCTATTACATCGGATTATATGCTTACAGTATTGGCAATGGCTGCCCATTAAGTGAAAGCATGCTGTTCGACTGTACGGAATCCGTGGCCTGTCCAGAGTTTGATTCATATTATTGGTGTGTTCCTCTTACAATCTGCACCTGTCTGGCTAATACATGGGAAATGACACTCTTCAATACAAACAAGTAATTGGGTTTTGGAACCCACATCCTGCAGCTGAGTCATGCTACTGCATACCTATTATTCGTATCATCTTTCTAAGGTTATAAGTGGAATATGTGCTTTCTGTCCCTATCAGACCTCTCAAACGATTGGGGATAAATATCACCTGAATCAGGAACACGTCATAACAACATCAGGGACACATATAAAATATTAGTGCTATTAAACTGACACATTGACAGACTCAGAGCATATGAATTCATACACATTTTCTGAGGTAAATGTTTATAACTCTTAATTGTTGTCATTATTCATTACGTGTAATTCGCCATCTTTCTTCCAAAAGTCACTAGTTTTAGGAGGGATTAAGTGGGACAGAGTCAGAATTTGAGTCAAAATCAGGGACATCCCTGGAAATCGGGGACAGTTCAGAGGTATGGCCCCTATTTGTTCCCCCAATAGTTTATGTCCTGTCCAGTGGATTTGCTCGTAGGGGTTGAGAGGTATGGGTGTAAGCTCTGCCCATTTTGGAATATTACTTACATCCCCGGGGCAGTCCTAATACGACTGTGCCAGCCAACACCTGCACGTCTAGGCCTATAATTGCATACCCATAGTT
>NC_056738.1:142305565-142373065 GCF_019279795.1 Protopterus annectens | reverse complement strand
TGCTTTGCTCACTCCTGCCCAGCTTGATATGACATATGCTGACAGCGCTATATAATACTGGGGATGCTGTTGATTCCCTTCTCATTCCTTTTGTATGCTTTATTGTTACGTTGTTCTTTCTTCATATATATATATATATATATATATATATATATATATATATATATATATATATATATTTATGTATATTATATATCTGTACATACTTATATACATTTCCTATGCTGTGCACTGCTTAGACCTGTGCAAGCGCACTCAGACTTCCTTACTGGTACTTATATAGGTTTACTGCTTACTAGTGCCTTATTCATTATGACACTGCCACTTTGACTGAATGACATTTAGTTAAATATCTCATGCGATACTCTTATGTCGGTTTTACAGCAAAATGACATTCATTCCACATGGAAAATTATATATGCTATTGTTGGGCTCAAACCGTGAATGCCTGTTTGTTTGGTTCCGCATGTTTTTCTCTATTTGAATGATTTTGATGTGTAAGCTATGCTCGGCGGAGGGCAGCGACTTGCAACTACGCTGCACTTTGCTTACACCTTCAATATTGCAGCAATTCAAATGTATAATAGGGACATGGAGAATCTAATTGTGAAATTTCTAGGTACGGAGCTCAACATTCCACTACGTGCTTGTGTGTTTACTACTTTGATTTTATTTAACTGTTCGTAAACACTCTTGTATGCTTAGCATACATTTCAGTATCCACGGACACTGAATTACTGACTTACTATTAGAGGCGGGCTCTACTAGTAAGCATAGTAGGTTGTGCAACTGTTGGAGCATGTTTACACCTCCATAGAGCACTTGTACACACACCCCTGCACTTGCACACATTTCCTGTGCACGTCGAGTGTGCGGCGGCACACCCTCATACATATTCATATGGCGCTGCTGCACCATCTGTAGTGAGGATGCTCGGCGCAAGGCTAAAACCGTCCTTGCGCCAAGCTTTTTGAATCCCGGGGACTGTGTTTCTCAGATCTGTCTATCATTACTTAAGTAACTGTGTTTTCCTGCAGAGGTATGCATAAACTTTTGTATAACTGATCACAGAACTGAAAGCAATAAATGTTAAACCAAAATAAAATGAAGTCGATTGACAGAGAGGTTCAATGAAAGGCAAGACTGCTAAATGTGTCCTCTTGCTTATTATTCACAAAGGAAGAAAGGTGAGTTATATAAAATCTGCTCTGTAAAAGCATGCAGTCTAACAGTTTTCAAGCTTCTTATCCTACTATGAATTGTTAAAATACTTAGCAGTTGTTATCTGTTCACTCCTCAATCCTTTCATGTCAGGCAAAACATCAGAAACAAAGGTGGGATTAAGGTTTATGGGATTAATAACTTTTATTTTACAGATTTGAAGAGTGAACAGATAAACACTAAGGATTTTAACAACTCGTAGGAGGTAAAGAGGACTGGAAACTGGAAGAAAACATATATATATTTTTTTAACATGTTGAATAAGGCTGAGTCTCGAAAAAATTAATCTGTCAGTTAAACTCAGAAACAGACAAAATGATGTGGTCATTGTAGAAGCAAAAAGCTGCAGACTATGCGAAGAGCAATTAAACACATAACCTAAGGCAACATAAATACACAGTGGAAAGGCTGTGCAAAGACAAATTAGCCTTAATTTGCTTACTGGGAAACCAGATAGGGTAGGAATATGGCCTTCCTAGACTTTCAACAAAGATTCTAACATAATTCCAAACTAAAGGATGGTAAACAAATCAAACAGCCTTGGAGCTGTTCTTAGGGTGATTATTTTAGAAAACATTGCTATGACTTGAGAAGTGGGGCAAAAAAGGGTCTTGTTATATAAAAGGATGCTTATTGGCAGAGTACTGCAAGAGAGAACATTTGGTTGAGAAGTGGGGCAAAAAAGGGTCTTGTTATATAAAAGGATGCTTATTGGCAGAGTACTGCAAGAGACAATATTTGGTCCTCTGTTTTTCATTGCCTTTATCTGTGGTATTAAGAAAGGTATGTAGAAAAAATGTGCTCCTCTTTCCTGATAAAAACGTGTTATATGGAACAAGCAATATTAACCAAGAGTTAATAATGGAAGAAAGACATCATTCAAAACTATAACTTTGCTCTGAAATATTAGCCTAAATTCAGTGTGAAATTGCAAGGTAAATAATATAGGAAACAAAATCCCAAGGAAAGAGTGCACAGTAAAAGGATTAAACAACAGCAGCAGCTGTATCAAATCAAATGATGCAATGGTACACAAACAATGGCAGAAGTGAGAAATAAAAACAACAGAGACTTAAGTAATAGAAAATTTATCTTTTTTCCCTGCTGATGTTTGCTAAGACTGAATTTTGGAGATCTCATCTTTGCATTGACACAGAAAACCAAAATGCATTTCTTCTGAAAGGTAGCATAAATAGGATTTATCTGCACTGAGAAATAAACAGATATTTGAATAACTTAATATAAATGGTATTTAGCACTAAAGAGAGTATATATATATATATATATATATATATATATATATATATATATATATATATATATATATATATATATATATATATATACAGAGAGAGAGAGAGAGAGAATGAGAGAAAACAATAGGTACATAGTGACCAACAAGTTATATGTCGTAAGTTTATATAGGGGGTAATTGTTGGTTATGACATGATTTACTGACTACCTCTGTCCAACAGAGACATAGGCCCCAGACCAGGGGTGAAGTTTTGATTTTCCATCCAGTTGTCCAAGTTATGCTTAAATAGAGTTAGGGACAGACTTTATTTCACATAGATAGGGAGTGTATTCCAGAGAATGGGAATTCTCTGAGATACATATCTGTCTCTCCAACATGTCCTACTTATGTTGCAAACAAAATTTGGTTCTATAGGTCTAGTAGTTTTGATGTTGTTTGTTTTGCATATGTGCAAAGGATTCATCAGAGCAAGGTCTAGAGATGCATTGTATGCCAGACATAGATCACCTCTCAGCAGTTTTTAGAATACTGACTATAGAGATAGGGCTTTGAGATGATCCACATAAGACACTGTGTTTATACAGTTTTCTTTTTGTAATGAATCTTTGTGGGCATTCCATTTGCTGCATGTGTCTGGTCAGGCACATACCAAGGGAGACATTATACCCAATGATGGGTATGATGAGGGCCAAATATAGTGGTACGGTGACTTCTCTTGACCCAGATGCCATGCCCTTACTCATAAATTGATCAGCAGTGAAGTATTCCCTTACTACCTTGAACACATGTTGGTTGAAGTGAAGGTAACTGTCTACCTGTGTTCACAGATCTCTGACTAGTGGTTCAACTCTTAGGAGTCTTTTATTAACGATGACCCAGTTTCCTGTGGGTGGCAAACTTCCCAAAAGATACTCTAATGCATTTCCTGGCATTGCATTTTAATCCATGGCTTTAGCACCACTGATTTCTCTGTGTCAGACCTCTTGTAAGATGTTTGCATCTTGGGGGATCTTATGACTGCTCCTAGTTTTGCAATCATCTGCAAACTAGGTCAGCCAGTGGCCTTTGTCATTGGCCTTAACTTCCAAGAAATAGATGCCAAAGAGGAGCAGGCCCAACAAGGAGTCCCGAGGGACTCCACTGTTGACCAGCCTCTTTGTGGAGGTGGTCTCACCAATCCTAACTTCCTGAGTCCTATCTGTGAGCAAGCAGGCTATCTAGCACATTATATAGGGGGTTATGCCTAATTTTGTAAGTCTGTTAACAATGCCTGAGTGAGGTATTTATCAAATGCCTTAGCCAAATCAAGGTAAGCAGTATGCACCATTTTACCCTCATGCATTGCCTTGTTCATCTTCTCAAAGAATTCAAACAGGTTCAGTAGGCATGACCTTCACCTGACAAAGCCAAACTGTAATGTATCTAGTGTCTGAAGGTCTTCTATGTATTTATTGATCATTTCCATGATAATTCTTTCCATGACTTTTCATATTAGACTAGTCAGACTAGTAGGTCTGTAGTTTTCAGGCTCTGTTGATAGTTTGCCTTTATAAAGAAAGATAATTGTTGCAGTCCTCCATTTTCATGGCACAAAGCCTGTTTTGAAACTATAGTTAAATAGTAACTCGTTGCCCAATATGCCATATTTTAGACTATTTTGGTGGCATCCTGGGATATTACCAGGGCCAATAAGGGTGTGTTCGTGGCCTTAGCGATACAGCCAGGACAGGCTATCTATTTATAGTTGGAGGGGTTATGTTTAAAGGTATTTCTTGGAGGGTGGCTGGGTGTGAGTGGGGGGATACAGTTCAAAATGAATTTGTCAGCCAACCAATTCACTATATTGCCCAGCTCAGTGAATGTGGCATCATTAACCACCAGTTCAGCATACTGCTGTGTGCTGCCTTGGAGGTTTCTGACATAGCTAAAGAAAACAGTCTGGTTGCCTTTTACCTGAATGGCTGTTCACCTAACAAGTGACTTTATTAGACTAATTAGCCCTCTTAGCTGCCTATTTAATTTCATGAGAGAGTTTATATGTTTATGGGAGATATATTTTCTGATTTTAGCAATGATGTTTTCCTTTTGTTGCATAACTTGTTTAATTTGGTTTGCCATCAGGATAGTTTGTTTTTGAGTTACTTTTCAGCTTCTTCTGGTAGGTACAGCAGCTTCTGTGCAGACATTGCTGTGGTTGTACAGAGTTTCAGTGAACAATTCTGCAAAGGCTGCTGTGTTCTCTGGGTTTGGACGGAAACTGAATTTTGATAAACTATTGGTTAAGAAAAGGTAGTTTGCCTTAGAATGGTTCCTAACTGTTACTGGGTTTACTGGGGTTGCAGAATTGATTTTGATTTTGAAGGAGACAATTTTATGCTCTGATCTTAAAAAAGAGAAGGAGTGTCTTTGGGGGGTACAGTGTTCTCATAATTGTGAATATGAAATCCAGAATGTTGGAACCTCTAGAGGGCATATGCATTAACTGGTGAAGGGTGCTTGTATTTACCAAGTTCAGGAATCTCTGTGACTGCAAATTTGAGTCTGTGTAGAATTCCCTGTCTATAGAGGGATAAATTAAGTCCCCTCTAGTAGGTCTACATATGCGCTATGAGTTTGTGATTCTTAGACAGTAACCTATAGCTTGTTAAGATATGGTATGGAATTTTATCTATGGTGACCTGCATATGGAGAAACTCCAGCATGTTAGCCTTTTGAACCAACCTAAAAGTATGCTTTTTATTGATGTATACTAAGACACCACCACATTTAGTCTCTGTCTGTGCAGCTACTGGTCTAAAAGTGAGGAAGCCACTGAAACATTGCACTGCTGGAATACGTTCTGCAGTTTTAAACCATGTCTTGATAACTGCACAGACATCTATATTCTCCAGGGTGAAGAGGATTTTGGAGGGAGTGTAGCTTTTTGTTTAGACTCCTGGCATTTAAGCAGCAACACCCTGAGGTTCATTTCAGGTGGTTTTGCTATGTCGGTATGATGACATCAGAGAGACAAGGTTTCATCTTTGTGACCTTAGACCTTAATTCACTATCTACAGTTATGCCTAATGACACTGAGATTGAGAATGTGAGACTCTTACTTATAAGACTGAGTGGTTTATCCAATAATAAGATCTCATTAATTTGTAAGTTACTTGAGAATATCTTGGAGAATATCTTGGAGAATAATGTCTTTGTTTTTGAAGAAACATTTTATATACAATGTAATAGAGTGGCCATAGGGACTGTGTGTGCAAATTTATATGCTAACATAGTGTTAGCACAGTGGAAACATGAATTTGTACATAATCACAATCCATACAGTGACTTTTTGTTTATTTATGAATATTTTGTTGATGACATCTAAACTACTAGATACTTTTGACTCACTCTACTTCGCTCCCCCTACTATATCCTGGTTTAAAACGTCCTTATCTGGCAGACAACAAGCTGTCCAATGGCAAAATGAACTATCTCCTCATCTCCCCAACTCTACTGGGGTACCACAAGGCTCTATATTGGGTCCACTATTTTTCTCTATTTTTACAAACAATCTACATACTTCTTCCAAACATGCCACACTAATTCAGTATGCAGATGATTCTACTCTCACTTGCACAGCCCCATCTATTATCACCCTACAAAACTGACCCACGAATCATTCTCTGCTGTTGAAAGTTGGATCCCTGACATCCAACTCATTCTCAACCCTAACAAAACCAAATTACTCCTGTTCCCCCCTAATAAAACAAAATCTACTTCCTCAACTTTCTCCATCTCATCCAGAAACGGCACTATCATTTCACCATCAACCTGTACTAAACTCCTAGGGGTGGAAATTGATAATAACATATCTTTTTGATATTCATATAGCACAAACAATCCAGAAAGTTCATAAGAAAATGGGGACACTCTACAGACACAAACTTTCTCACAGATAAAGCAAGAATCACCCTAGCTCAGACCCACCTTTTATCAACACTTATGTATGCAGCACCAATCCTAACCCATATTAGAAAAACAGATCTAGACAAGCTAGAATCATGTTATAATAAAATTGCCAAATTCACCGCCAACTGACCCTTTAGAACCCGCCACTGCCAGGCACTAAAAGAAATTCAATGGCTAGAATTTCCTCACTTACTCATCTACCAACAACTCACCTGTGCCTTTAACATCATAAGCTACCCAGAGAAAACTCCAGCACTAAAACAGCTGTTAACACTTTATTCTACCAGTCACCCTCTTCGCTCATCTTATAAACCTCTCCTCATTATTACAACTGCCAACAATACTGCTGGCAAAGCCCTATACTGCCATACCATAGCTAAAAAATGGAATAACCTCCCCACTAATATAACCTCTACTACAACAAACACACAATTTAAAAAACTACTCCAACCACATCTCAGGAAAACCTGGATCTGCCCATGTATTACATGACAGTCTCATCTGACTTTCTTCACCTTTCTCTTTACAACCCAAATCTAGACTCTCACATTCTCATAGATCTAACCTTCCTCCTTATAATCTGGATGCTCAGGTTATATTATTTTGCTCAGGTTATATTATTTCACTCAGGTTATATTATTTCGCTCAGGTTATATTATTTCGCTCAGGTTATATTATTTAGCTCAGGTTATATTATTTAGCTCAGGTTATATTATTTCACTCAGGTTATATTATTTTGCTCAGGTTATATTATTTCGCTCAGGTTATATTATTTTGCTCAGGTTATATTATTTCGCTCAGGTTATATTATTTTCATTCTCTGTTCCTTAATAGAAGCAAATATAAAATGCTAATTGTATGCAACTGTTATTTAAAGAATAGCATTTTCTCTGTCAGGTCAGTTGTACTTTATATGTACCGCTTTATCAAAGTATCGGTTCTTTACCAATCACAGTTGAACCATTGTGAACAATATTTGTATGTGTGCACTTACAATTAACCTGTTTTTCATGTCTGTATTACCTGTGTCATAACTACTTTACTATATGTTAATTGTGGAGCTTTTCTCCCCGGGCATCCACTGAAAATGGATCTGATCCAACTGGATTTTCCCAGTTAACAAATGTAAAATAAAATAAATAAAAATAAATAAAGTTTGGAAGGGATTTGTTAATGCCTTGAATGAGTTTATAAGATATTTACACCAGACCACTACATTTTTGAAGTTTAGTTTAAACTTCTCTGATACTAAGATTGAATTTATTGATGTTTTATTGCATGTTGATATTGATGGTAACATTGAGATGAAGATGTATCATAAACCATGCAAAAGTAATAATGTATTACGTAGAATTAGTATGCATCTAAGGCATGTTACCAAGAATGTGGTCAAAGGTCAGATGCTTACGACTATGCTGTTACATAATAGAGACATTACAGCAGAAGAAGCATTTACCGCAGTTTCTGAACAGTTTATAGCAAGAGAGTATTCTCAGATTGATGTAGTGAATATTGCAGAAGCAGTACAGAAGTTGAGGGGTACGACAGAGAAACCCTTTTTCAAAGAATAGAGGCAAGAGGAATTTATAATGTCCTGTCCTAGTAGACAGCACTGCCCTCATACTGGTTTGTCCTATTCTGGTGACATTGGTGTAGTTTGTGATATCATTAAAAGGTACTGGCTAGTTTTGGCTAGTGACAATGACTTGAATAGATTGTTAGGTCCATCACCTAGGTTTTAATTTAAGAATAATAAATCTCTTAAACGTGAACTTTGTTATAAACACTGAATACTTATGACATATGTTCTGATCATAAAGATACCTTTCCCTGTCGGTCGTGCAGTGCTTATGATTATATTATAACCACAACTTCCATTGTGCATTCTGTGACAGGTCTTGAAATAGATTCTTATTGACTTTTATTCTGATTGCAAATCCATTAATGTAGTTTATCATGCAGAATGTGTGCAATGTAAAGGTTTTTATGTTGGCAAAACAAATTGTATGTTCAATGACAGAATTACGGAACATATTAAGGATATAAGAAACAAGAAGCCAACTAACGCACTTGCTAAGCATGTTGTGGATAATGATTCTATGCATAGTTTCAGAGATTGTGCCCTAGAAGTTATTTCTATGAATATTCGAGATGGTGATATTCGTAATGGAACTGAGCAGAGTGAGTTAAAGTGGATTTTAACTTTTAGAGCAGATGTTAGCCCTGCTTTGAATGGGAATGTTTCTTTAAGGCTGGTACTGAAAGCTCGTAACTTGACCCATTGAACTTTTTCTGCTGTGTTCCATCAATGGGATGAAGTAAGTTGTAATGGGAGGGGGTAGATGTGATATGTATTTGAATGCTTTGTTTTGATTGGTTGATTGCTATTTTTATGAATGGATTAGACTGAATTAGTTATATGGTCTGAAGAAGCTGCTTGTTAGCAGTGAACGTGCTCATCTTGTTTTATGTTTATTTTATTTGTATGTTTGATATTGAAGTTTCATTAGCAATGTTAGTCGGAGTCTAGTTTTATTGGAATTTATGATGGAATCATATTGGTCCTGTGGTGCAATGACTTGACTGCGTGAGCAATTTGATGGATCCTGACTCCAGATAGACAACTAATCATTATCCTCTCCTTGTGCAGCCTGGTTAGAGGGGCAACAGTATGTCTTATAATGGAGTCCCCTATGACTAGAGTCCTGGGGAGTGTGTTTGCTTGCCTTATGGTCTTTGTATTTTGTGTTGAACTGAGTGTGCCTGCATGCATGCTGTTAAGTGATGCTTTTGTTTAATGCTTTTGGGTTTGCTGAGGATAATCTTTGCCAATGGCGTGTCTAGGAGGTCTTTGTCATCTAGGAAGATTGCATTAAAGTATCTAAACATACCTCGGTCTATATGTGTGTTGTGTGCTATGTGTGGTGGGTGTTGAGGTTTTCACAACCTGATATGTTCTTGTATGCAAACGTTTTGTCTTCAGTGACACTGTGTATGTACATCTCTCATATACTGCATCTGATACTTTAATGATTAAGTGGTTGTAGTAAAGATGAGACAATTGCTACATTGTCACAAGATACACATATCCACCAAAATAGCTGCAGAAAAGATAGGAAATTGCATATCCACGTTACCCAGTCCTCTAATTGGTTAACTACAAGGGCGCAGCATGCAGGGGTTAACAGAAGGCTATTAAGGGTGCTTTCCTGGGGAGGGGGTTTGGAGGCAGACTAGGCTATAACTGCTAATTGTATTGTCATTTAACATACAGACTAGTTGCTCTAAACTTGTAAGTGCACAAGGTATTTGACTATCCTTACTGCTTTACAGGAACTGCTTTATGAGCAGTTCTGTAGGGAAAATTTGCAAGTAGTTGTTTGCATGTGTACAGGCCACTAGCACAGTGAGCAGCCTTATACAAACATGCCAAATTTATGCCAGCACTGAAAATACAGAAAACTGACCACTGAACCCTTTGGTTAATACACACACCTAGAATCCACCTGTGTGCTTTCCAACTCAGATAGACCAGACAAACACCTACTGTCATTTGATAAATAATCCCAGTCCTCCTAATGTAAAAACACAGTAAAATAGTATCCCATGTACAATGCTACCACAAACAAACTTAAACAAACTTAAGGAAAAGCACAGGGAAAGGCAGTAAGTAATTCAAAATATCAACAGCAGTGAACTTTAACCAGCTTATAAAAGTGTGATTATTCAATAAAAGTACTTAGCATAGGCAGAATGGTAGCAGATGCAAGAGAAATACTTCTGAGGCACAGCTGAGGATGCCAAGCATTGCTGACCTCTGTGGAGATGAGCCAAGAGATGCTCAATCATGCCAAATTTACGCAGGCACTAAAAACAAGGTAAGTTGACTTATAAGCCCTCTAGTCAATAAAATAACTACAATCAGAGCTTTCTAATGTGTTCCTCAACTTGTATAGACCAGGCTACCATCTACTGCCACTAGATGGAAAATCCTCAGTGATCTGGATAAAAACACAGAAAATAACTTGCTAGAGTGTAAAAATACACAACTTTGTCCAGCAACTAGCTAGATAAGTAATTTATAGAAAGTAAATCAGCAGAATGAACAATGAGGAGCAAAATGCACTTTTTTTTTCAAAATAGCACAAGGAAAGGCAAATAAACAAGTCAAGATCCCGATAGCAGTGCAGAATGGGAGGAGCTTTTAAAGCCCAATTCACAGTAAGTGAGGGAAGGTTCAAAATTGCCAAGTATAAAAAGCAGAGCAAGTAATGGGAGGGTTGATGGAAAAAATCACCGGTATAGAGTCAAACGGTGCTTGTAGATTCTTGAAGGTCTTGGGTCTTATAAGAGATGACAAGGCCACAGACATATTCTCTGTATTTAAGTACCACTCAAGAAACAAACTAACAAATGAAAAAACAAGTGAAATGTGAAACCTAGGTAATTTAAATGTCAGGCCAGAATTCTAAAAAAAGAAAAGAAAAGAAAACAAAATGGAACAGGTAATACAGAAAGCAGCACTATGAGTTTAAGTAGTTGCACATCAGACACAAAAAGAGATACGATTACTTTCCTTCCTTCTTTGATTCAAATTACCAGCAGTGAGTTAAACAGTGCTCGTAATTTTTATTTGTCTTGAGTCTTATCAGAGAATACAGAATGAAATTGAGTGAATAAAGTTGCTTGTAGGGTTTGACAACTGTAATAATGTGAGGTATTGCCAGTTATGTCAGGAGAAGTAGGGCAGTGGATGTGTAACATATGCCAGCATAGCTAGCTGGAGTTTTTGTAAAGAATTATGTCATTTGTATATCGGGTCTATATTTCGCTGTTGAACATTTACATGTTTGAATGTCATATGATCAAACATGTAAATGTTCGAATGTTTCAACTGAGATCTCCGTACAGTGCGGAAATGGAAGTTTTCCATTGTCTACACTGTAGTGCCATCTCGGAGTTGGTATATTTAAAAAGTGGGGGTATGGGGGTGCAGGGGGCTTGCACCCCCCCCCCACTTAACCTTTCAAGTAGTTTTTTTTTTTTTTCGAATATTTAAGAGTTCAACCATATGGTGTCAACCATATGGTGTTCAAACTTTTAACTATTCCATAATCTAATATAGACCCTGTATATCAAACTGCTGTGCTTGTGTTGAAAATGTATTTGTAAAGCTGCTTGTGTTAAAAAATGTATCAAGAGTGTGTCCTGCTGGACAGAAAATAAATATACACCTGTATGTTAGACTTTATTATAACTACTGAAACTAATATTGTAACAGGGGATACTGGAAGAGAAGAGGTTAAGCTCAGCCCCAGCTAATTTTTAGAAAAAATATCCTGAAATTAAATTGCTTGGTTTAGGCAATAAAGATTGTATCTTACAGTTCCGATTGCAGACAGAGACGAAATGGAGGAAAAGGACTAGGAATCATGCTATATTGTCTTTAGGAGTGAAGTAATTGTTACCCTGGAAGGGTGGAAGTGTTGAAATGGTTTTATGGCTTCCAGATCCTGTAACACATCTTAGCAATGTTTTATCTTTATGCATGGTAACACATATGTGCAAGATTCTGGTCCAGTTTCTAGTAAACAGGAGTAGTATGGGAACCAGAAGTCAGATGACCAGAGATATGTGACGTCATTCCATAATCCAGGAGTGAAAAGATGTTTTAATACTAGATGAGACAGAAGTCTCAGAGAATCTGCTTTTGAAACCTAATATAGAAGGATCACTCATTCACTTCATATTGCCTTGCTTTAGTAAGTAACCAGGGAATAGTAAGTCTTTAGATCAGTGAAGAAAATATAGTGAGATTAGTTAATCACTGTTTTTCTGTATCTGTGTGAATCTATTCATATGTGGAATATATATGGCCTGGAAAGAAATAGAGGGAAACCCAGACCCCAGACTGAGTGTGTTCCCTGTGTGCTCTTAAGGGAAATTGTGCTTTGTGCAGACAGCTGCATCTGGAAATACTGTGTGTACATATCTTTGTTCCAAGTGAACATCCCTCACTGGTATTAGTGCTGAGGATTCAGGCTCCTTTATTATTGGCCCAGAGATGGAACATCACAACATCTTCCAAAAATAAATGAACATTCCCAATCTGCACAATGGTCAGGCCTATCTACTCTCAGCCCAAAACAACAGGGTTACCAAACTGCTGGTATGATCACTATGTACATGTGCAATGGAAGCATGTCTCACTTTAGCAAATTGATTGCCTGGACACACTAAATGAAGCCAATTCAGGCTAAGGAAGTTTTGTTTACTCAGTTGCTGTTAGTCACAATTACTTATTATTACTTATATAATTGAGTGGCCATGGTGGTGCAGTGGTTAACTTTGTTGCCTCACAGAAAGACGTTCTCAGGTTCAATTCTTGGTAGAGTGCCTTCTTTGCAGAGTCTGCATGTCTTCAGTGTGGTCATGTGGGTTTCCTCCGGGTGCTCTGGTTTCCTCCCACATTCCAAAGACATGCAGTAGGTGGATTGGACACTCTAAACTGGCTGTGAGAGTGTGTGTATGAGTGAGTGGTGTAAATGAACTACCATGGCAGGGCTAGCCACTCAATGGTGTAAACCTTGGCTAAAGATGATTGTCACTGCAGAAGTGACAGCCTGACCCCATGTGCAAAATGGGAAAAGGGGTTGAGGATGGATGGAGTGATAAAAGTCAAAGAAAAAGGGCCAGCAAGAAAATCAAACTACTGAACTATCAAGGAGAGTCACTAGATAAGAGAAAATAAATAGTTGTATGAGCTGGCCTAGTTTATTTTATGCTTTATTTCCAAAAATGTTTGTATAGTGGACATAGTATGCTAAGTGTTATTGAATGCTAATACTACCTCTGGTTAGCTGTGATATTTTAATGGTGTTTTACTTATTTTATTCATATATTTAATCTTTGTTAACTGGGATAGTCTTACTAAGCTATTAGCTTCTTTTCAGGGAAGACCTGGGTTGCCCTTTATGCTAGTGGGGGGAAATTTGGTGGTACAGGATATGTAAGAGGGTAGTGTGACAGAGGTGAGGTCGGTGGTGAGAGTGATGGATGCATTTAAGGTGGAGGTGGGATTACATCAAGGATCAGCTCTGAGCCCTTTCTTATTTGCAATGGTGATGGACAGGTTGACAGACGACATCAGACAGGAGTCTCTGTAGACTATGATGTTTGCAGATGACATTGTGATCTGTAGTGAGAGTAGGGACCAGGTGGAGGAGACCCTGGAGAGGTGGAGATATGCTCTAGAGAAGAGGAATGAAGGTCAGCAGGACTAAGACAGAATATATGTGTGTGAATGAGAGGGATGATAGAGGAATGGTGAGGATACAGAGAGTAGAGGTGATGAAGATGGATGAGTTTAAATACTTGGGATCAGCAGTTCAGAGTAATGGTGAGTGTGGAAGAGAGGTGAAGAAGAGAGTACAGACAGGATGGAGTGGGTGGAGAAGAGTGTCAGGAGTGATTTGTGACAGACTAGTACCAGTAAGAGTGAAAAGGAAGGTCTACAAGAGGGTAGTGCGACCAGCTATGTTATATGGGTTGGAGACAGTGGCATTGACAGAAAGGCAGGAGTCAGAGCTTGACGTGGCAGAGTTGAAGATGTTAAGATTTGCACTGGGTGTGACGAGGGTGGACAGGATTAGGAATAAGTATATTAGAGGGTCAGCCCAGGTTGAAAGGTTTGGAGACAAAGCCAGAGAGGCAAGATTACATTGGTTTGGACATGTGCTGAGGAGGGATGCAGAGTATATTGGGAAAAAGATGCTAAGGATGAAGCTGCCAGGTAACAGGAAAAGAGGAAGGTCTAAGATAAGGTTTATGGATGTGGTGAGAGAGGACATGCAGGTGGTTGGTGTGACAGAGCAAGATGCAGAGGACAGGAAGAAATGGAAACAGTTGATCCACTGTGGCGACCCCTAACCGGAGTAGCCAAAAGAAGAAGAAGACATTGGTGAGCTTTCCCTTCTCTTTGGAGCTGCTAGATGGTACCAGAGGACTCCTACAGCAGTAAGGAAGAGGCCTAAGGAAAGCAATAGCAAGGAGGAGAAGACAAAAGCTACAGAGAGTTTAAAGGAGGAAAATGAGAATTTGAAGAAAAATGTGTTTGATGTGGAGCATCAGAATGTAAACAAAAATCCTTGTGTGGTGCATGATAAAAATAAACAGTGTTTATGTGTCTCAGTAGAGCAGGAAGTAAGCAAGACTGCTGGACTGGTGCAGACAACAGAACTAGAAGAGAAAACCAGCTGTGAGAATAAGAGCAAAAATGACACTGTAATAGACAGATATTATGTAGGGGACAATTTGGTAATTGGTCTGGGTTTTAAAGCTCAAGAAATTCTGTCTTTTATACATATTGGGACAGAGACTGTGACTTAATATTTGAAACTAGGGAAACGATTACATTTCTGGAACTGTGTAACAAAAAGAAAGACATTTATCTATGGAACAGTTATTTGTTTTTGGTAAGAACATAAATGTTAAAAAAATTTTACTTTGCAGCTTAGAACTGATGAATTAGAAAAAGAAGACATTCAAAAATACATGCAGGGTTTGTGTGAAACTATTGATAACACTATAAAAGTTAGAGATGAGAGAAGCTTATGGGATGGAGAGTGGAGGTTAGAAGCTGTTGTGAATATTAAAAAAATGGCAAAACACTTGGCAAATGCTGTTTCTGTGGCTGGTCATAGTGGGGCATTTCACTATGTTGGACAGCCTAAATCATGTTTCTTTTGTGGGGACTTTTATCATTTAATTAATGATTGTGACAAGGTATGGTGTAACCAGTTTGGTGGGGGGGAGGACATACAGCAAGGAGTCTGTGTGTGCCTGAATGCAGGTTGTGCAAAACAAGGGACACTTTTGGATGGATTGCCAAGATCAAACAGTAAATAATGAAAAAGAAGGATTAAGGGAAGAAAATTTACGTGAAGAAGAACAAGAGGCTGAGAGAGAGGGTAACCTAGGTGAAGAAGAAACTGTTGAAGAATAAAAAATATGAAGGGGAAAATGAGGAGATATAGAGAGAGAGAGAGAGAGAGAGAGAGAGCGCGCATTCAGGATGCGAGGCCAGGAGAAAAGACTGACACTAATCATTTTTGAAGCTATAATCAGTGAAAAATCTAATTCTGGGTATTCATGATTATTTGTACATAAACCCAGGAAAAAAATACTCAATTGAAGAAAGAGTAAAACTAAGAAAATGAAAATGTAATAACATTTCCCTTAAACTTAAAAAGAAGGAAAAGTGATAATTTTAGAGTACTTTATTTAAATGTGAACAGCATTACTAACATTGTAAGAAGGACAGGGATACTGGAATGGTATGCTAAATGTGAGTGGATGTTCTTCTGTTAGGAAAATGTAAGATTACTAACAAGTAAAGAAATACTGAAAAGAAAAAAATTGTGCATTGGAAATATAATATGGAACTTAGGAAGTTAAGTTGTTCTGCAGTGGCTGTGTTGTATAAAAACAGTGAAAATACTAGATATAATTTGGTAAGGATGGGAAGGTGAACTGTTATGCATGTGAGAGTGACAGAACATGTTTATAAAAATTATAGCGTTATATGCATAAGTAACTAACAAGGAAAGAGAGATTCTGTTTCATCAAACATTAGACTATGTGGTGGTTAACCTGAAATTACAATTGCAGGGACTTTAATTTCAGTTTAAGGGAAAAATGTAAAAAAATACAGAAAGCAATCAAATGTAGTAAATTAGCTGTGTGGAACAAAAGTTAGATGGTGATACACTTGCTACAGGTTTTTCAGACCATTTAGCAGTATGGATAGAGGTAACAGAAGAATGGGTGTATACAAAATAGGAAAAGGAATAAATAAGAGTTTATGGGACAAAACTGGAGAGTGGGATGTATTGCAGTTATGGAAGGATCATATAACCATTCATTATTAGGATGATGTAGGAAGAGAAAGTGAAATATGAGAAAATTTACTGAAATGTATTTTAGAATTTAGAGAATAATAATATAGAGTATTATGATATGAAAAAGAAACTGAGAAAAAAATAAAGCATTACTGCCTAGACATATTATTTAAAAGGAAAAGGTAGTATGTATCTGCATATTTGGGTAAAATAGTAAAGGAGGATATCAGTATAATGAGGAAATAAAAAAATATAAAAGGAGAGGTAAAATAACTCAATAGCAAATTATAAGTATTCTACTATACCATGTAGACAATATGTATTTGAGTAAAAAGATGGAAAATAAGAAAGAACTGAAAGTAGCAACATTTTCCAGAATGAGTTAAGGAAGAATTTGAAAAATAAATTAGTATTAATGATCCAACATAGCTGGGTCTTTCTTGGAATTTGTACTAGATTATAGAACTAACAGAACTAACTCTGAAGGGAATTTGGGAAGGAAACATTAGAAATCAAGTTTTAGTAATTTTGAGAAGGAGGTATATTATATGGTTTAGAGGGAGATGGTTGGGTGATTGCATATAGGTAATACTGAGAATATTGTTGTAAACTTTTGGAAAATAAATTACACCCAGCTTGCAGTTACTGGTGAATCTGGTTAAACATAGGTCAGGGTTTGTGGTATGGAGGTCAGAAAAAATATATATACCAAAAAGAATGCATCCCAGTATTGAGCCACATAGTATTGCCCTGTTTTTTTTCTTTCTGAACTGGCACCTGCCACCTTAATTGTTTAAGTTCTATCCTTCTGCCAATTTGCAATCCATTCTACTACATAAAGGTCAACCTTTGTTTTTTGTTTTTTTTTAGCTTGTTAATGCCAGCATGGCATACTCTATGGAAGGTCTGAGTGGCTGCTGTCCACCAACTCTGTAATCTTCTCAAAGAAGTTTAGCAAGATGTGTAGACATGATCTGCACCTCAGTAAACTAACTTATTGTAGGTCCAGTTGTATGCAATTCTTAATACTGTAGTTTAAGCGGTCAGCTGTGATACATTCCATGGCCAGTGGGATACAAACTAAGCTAGTAACACTGATGGGCCTTTTTTTCCTGGAGTCTGTGGTTTGTGCAGAGACACTGACACAGCTATTTTCCAAGCCTCAGGAACATACCATATGAAAGGCTTAACTTAAACAAGTGCATGAGGAGTTCAGCGAGAGCTTAATTAGGCATTAGCTAAAGTGCTGGACCCATGGAAGTACAATGGTATAGGAGGGGTTCAGCAAGAGCTTAATTAGGCATTAGCTAAAGTGCTGGACCCATGGAAGTACAATGGTACAGGAGGGGTTCAGCAAGAGCTTAATTAGGGATTAGGTAAAGTGCTGAGCCCATAGAAGTACAGTGTTTTGTTATAGAGAGTACAGATAGGGCATGTTCCATAGGGATCTTTGGCTGAGTGCTACTCGGTAATCCTTGGAATTTCAATTACTGTTTCTGGAGTAAAATTATCACTAAATTTGTCTGCAGGTATGTTAGCTATTTATTTAGGGTCAGAATGATAATGCCATTTTGGATTACTTCTGTAGATTGCAAGATGTTAAATCTCAGTTTCATAAAAGATGCCTTTGGCTTCTGATACTAGTTTCGCTTCATGTGCAACATTCTCCCGGATTTACTAATCTTCCGTGCAGGACTAATCTAGTCCTACACAGAAGCGGCAGTTTAGGAGGAGGATGGCAGCACACCATGCATATTAATGAAGGCATGCTGCCTGACCTCCTAATCCTACACGGAGTGTGGACGAGTGCAGGGGGCGTGTCTGAGAGGAGAGCGCTCAGAATAAACACTCCCCTGCAAAGTAAAACAGCAGAAACTGTAAATAAATGAGCGAGACCGCTCATAGGTGTCCGCATATCCCCACCAACAGTCCCCATATGTTCAACAGCAACAGTACATATAAATAAAATGAAGAAACCCTTTTATTTATTTTTTTTTAAAACCCTGAGTACAGCTAACCATAGGTGTGCGGGTTTGCCCATCGCTTAGCTGTGGTTAAAGCAGCTGAAAAGGCTGAAGAGGATAACAAGGAATATATATGCAAATGAAGTAGCACAGCAATAGTGTAGGGGTTAGACCATCTGTCTAACGAACAGGCATTCCTGGTTTGAGTCCCACTGGCGCACATAACATTTTCCATGTGAAATCTGTATATGAGCATATTTTTACATCTTTTTGCTGTATAACCTACATAATAACATTTAAATGTGAACTGGAGTACTGCATTAAAAGCACATGTGAAGTGCCAATGTCATAATGAATAAGGCACTAGTAAGCAGGTTTAAACACAAATAAGCAGTAGTAAGCACATATAAGCACTAGTAAGCATGTTTAAGTGCGTTTGCGCAGGGGTAAGCATTGCCTACACAGATTAAGCAAAGTAGAAGCTAACTGAGTGTAAGAAACTGTAACTGGAGGTTAGCAGTGCTTACCGTCACGCAAACCCATGCAAACTCGCTTACAACTGCTTTAAAGTGCCTTAATCATTCTGTATCCGACAGCCCATATTCTGCCCAGCAATAAAATAAACTGCTTCTGCAAGAGTCAAACTCAGGACCCTGTACACTATAGTTAACCACTAAGCCATCATAGCAATAGATATGAATGAGGTATCAGCAAACTAATCCTCACCACAGGAAAATCAAACCAAACATGTGAACTGAATCTATGTACAGTGTGAAGTGGTATAACCTGCTACATAACATAAATATGTGAACTGGAGTACTGCAGTAAGCATATATTTGAGGTGTCATTGTAATAAAGTGTAGAAGTCACCAGGTCCCCATACAGTGTATGAACACATGACTCACGGATACCAGACACATATATAACCTGTAATGAATAATAAATCACTGCCAAAAGGCAAATATAGTGCTAGTTAACTATTAAGCAATGCCAACCGCAGCACAGCTCAACTTAGTAAGTGTAAGCAATGTGTAGCAGTTCAATCTGCCCAGTGGTATACCTCATTAAACAATGCCAACCTTAGGTAAGCAGGTTTTTCCATAGCTTAACCTTTTCAAAACTGGCCAATCACAGAAAAGTGTGGAAAATCGGCCCTACTTAAACCCAAGATGTGGGCATACAGCTCATAACTGGTTCTAGCTTCCCCTTGCAGACACTACGGCAGTAAGGGGAGAAGGAGTGTGCTTCCAGGCACAGCGCTGGTGCATCCAGGAGTCCAAAGTCATGGCTGGACTCCTAGTTAAAGACCATGCACAGAGACTGCTGCAGGACCAATGCCAGGGCTCCCAATATAAGGCAGAGGCCTGGGACCTTCTCGCCCGTGACATCACCAGTGCCATTGGCATACCCCGAACTGGTGAGCAGGTCAGGCACCACTATGCTGACCTGAAGTAGGGACCTCTTGGAGGAGTGGCTCCAAGAGGCTAGAGCATCAGGGGTTGTTCCAGTTGCGTGTAAGCATCAGTCCACTACCTGTTTAATAATGGCCAGCTCAGGTATATCATGGATAGGTATGGCTAAATATCCATCTTATGTCCCCTACATCAGCAATGGAGTGGGCCGAGAACCAGGAGGCCCACATCTGCCAACTGGCGAGGTTGCGACATGAGGCAGGTCAGTAATACTCATGCTTTTACTGTCATAGGAAATAAAAATAAAAGTAGTAGTAAAGTAATTGCTAGTATAAAACCTGTATTGTTCAAGACAAGTACTGCATACACTAGAGAATATGGCAGGAGGAGTGCATTATTGTTAGTATGGCAATAAAAGTGTAATACCCTGATGAAACAGGTCTAATAGCTGGACTGTATGTGTATATTCTGGTATCATATGGTAATGTAGATTTGCAATCATGTAATAATACTGCAGTATTAAGCACTGTTACCCACACCATGCACCATAATGTGAATGTGTAGGAATGCCTGTATATGACAGGTGTAATCCTCAGAGGTCATTTAGTACAACTGAGAGACACATAGACAAAAAACAGGGGAAATGCAGACAACAAAACCCAAATAGCACATGCAACTGAGATGTGAACTGGTGTTTTATTAGCACACACAGCCATGGTTTGAATCCTGCCAGAGCTAGTAGTCTGCATACAGAATTATACAGCATGACTGTACAGATATGTCCAGACTGTCTATTAAAGGGGCCCATATCTAATGCCTATTAACATGTCCCCCTGGGAAATCAGTGGGATGATCCCAGATGTATAGGCAGCAAACAGGAAATACAACTGATTGACACACATCTATGACAACAAACCTGGCACACTAGGAACTCCCCAATACCTTATGTGACTGAGAAGCCACGTATGTCCCATTCACACCCCAGCCTGTTAAGCTGTGGTCAGAGTGTGTACAGTAACAGAGTGAGATGTATGTGCATAATACTTGTATGGCAACAGTCAGGTAGTGCTAACAAGCATTGCTCCCACAGGTACGTTGGATACAAACACTGTGCTGTGAAATACAGACCAATATAACCTGTACTGGCACTGTCCACCCTGGTATTGTAGGGGATTGTGAGTTTTGCAGTTTCTCTGAATAAGAAAGTATCAGTGGTCACTGTCGGCCACACTGTGCTACATAATATAACTGTGTAGGACAGCATGCACATGTGTGTGTCAGGTCACTAAAGGTGGAAGACGGCAATAGTCTAGATATGCCCAGGCATACCAGCATGTGGTCAACACATGGCCAGAGTCGGTGCAGAAAGAGTTGGATAGGATAGTGCAAAACATCAAACCGGAATCCCACTGCATGTGTACAAACAGTTACTCAGTGTTAACAAACATTCCCTTCACAGGTAAACCATGTAAGAGGTCAATACTGCAGGTAAAATTGGTTCATGTGTAATGATGTTGACAGCCATATCAGTCTCCAATATAGGTCTATAGCATAGTGTAGTAACACTTGTAAGGTATAGATAACAGAACTGGCTAGGAAAGTAATGTGGAGTATAGGAATATACTACTCGTTTACTGACAACTCTTTCTCCCCCCACCTTATCTTCAACAATAATCAACATACCCACCCCAACTGGTATGTACTGACTCTGATAATGGCCAATCGTTTGATAAATATTCTAATGGTGTCCATGCATGTGCCATATTGAATTATTCCAACATTGTTGACACAGTGCCATCAACGTACCTGCATGCTGTTCGTATTACCACTGTGGTCCCATATATGCATGTGTTCTGTTTGCAATGCAACTGTTCCGTATCTGGTGTCTAAGTTAATGGGAATATCTATGCATGCTGTTATACATAACCCTGGAATATATTGACTATAACTAACCCATATATGATGTTGAAATCTAAACACTATAGCACCCTTGGGAAGGCCAGTCCCAGCAGACCCACCTGTCGCACCTCAGCTGGCCAAGGCACTGGGCACCAGCATGTCTGGGGCCCAACCCCACACCTCCCTGTCCGTTGGTCCTGCACCACCTTCAGGTGGAACTGCCTCAGGGGATGGGGCTCACCCCCCGGGAGTGGGCACGGACAGGAACCTGTCACCCATGGCCAGGTCGGGTTCGTGATGCGCAGAGCGATCAATGACCAGGTCGGTGATCTACGCCAGCTTGAGGGCCACATGTCACAATTAGAGAGTCAGCCTGGCTCTGCAGCTCAGCCCCCAGTAAAGCCACCTTTTGGGCTGTGAAGGTGCAGTGGTGACTGCCCATGGGTGGGGACCTCAGTCCCACTGTTACCACTAGGGGGCTTGTGGGCTTCCGATATCCCAACACTCCTCCAAATCAAGGTGTTTACCCCCCACATGTGTCATATACCACCCCTGTATGCATCTTCTGTGTCTTGTCTGTTAACCTACCCAACCAACCTCCCCAAATATGCCTACTATCCCTCCCCAACATCCTTTTCCCACCTGAAAAAAAAGGGCAATCTGTTCCCGTAAAAAAAACTCGCCACATACATAGCTGTCCATTTCACACACTTGTCCACTGGACACATGTTATCTGGTCTAATTGACATCACAATTAATTATTGTTGTCCTCACCCCTCTCCCAGGGGTTCGGATGTCCATACCTACCTCCAAATACAGTGTATATGCACAGCTATTGCTGTAGAAGAAATGGGTAGCTATGGACCTTCCCTACACCCTTCCTGCACATCCCTAGCTATTTTCCCTACTGTCCTTCCCTCTTTGTGCCCCATTTTTCACCACTTTCCTATCAACCTCTTTTTCTTTTCTTTTAAAGGAATTAGTGCGGGGGTAAGCGGGACTAAGCACTTTTAAGCAGCAGTAAGCAAGATTAAGCCTGTTTGTGTGGGTGTAAGCAATGCCTACACAGGTTAAGCAATTCAGGAGCTGAGTATAAGAAACAGTAACCGTAACTTAGCAGTGCTTACCATTGCGCAAACCCACACAAACCCACTTAAAACTGCTCAAAAGTGCCTTAATCCCACTGTATCCAATGGCTCTTGTTGTGCCTAGCAACAAAATAAACAGCCTCTGCTAGGATCAAACCCAGGACCTTGCACAACATAGCCCAAGTGATTTGCCATGAAGCCATCTCAGACAATACATACCCTTGATGTATTCACAAATGTATCATCCAGCCCAGTCATTCAACAGTACAGAGAATATATTCCAACATGTAGATGTATGTATGTGAGTAAATATATTAATGTCTAAACAGGTACAACATATTGATAAATGCATATATATATATATATATATATATATATATATATATAACTACACATACACACACAGAGATTTGCACAGTAATATGCATATGTAGTACGTGCACACAATATGGAGCAGCCAGTATTCCTACAGTCAGCACCTTACCAACTGGAGACTGTATGAGCCACCCATACGAATGACATTCATAGCCTGCAACATATACATACAGAGATATCAAAGGGTATAACACCACACACAGGTGTGCATAAATGA
This sequence comes from Protopterus annectens, assembly GCF_019279795.1. NCBI lineage: Eukaryota > Metazoa > Chordata > Ceratodontiformes > Protopteridae > Protopterus > Protopterus annectens. Next base: position 142,349,787 of record NC_056738.1, on the reverse strand, counting down.
AAGTGAAAGCTTTATTTGTGTACTATGACAGTTGTATATGCCATGTCATATAGCTGTTTAGACACTGACATCCATATGAACAGTGTAATGCAACTGTAAAACAGTTATACTAAGACAGTAGTCTGGAAAGGTCGACATATGTTGCTGTCCAGGCCGAGGCCTTCAAGTAGTACATTAGTAATGTCAGACTGGGCCACAGCATACCAATCAACAGTATGTAATGCAAATGTATAGGTCAGCAGCCTCTATCTACACTCTGTACACAATCCCTAGGGGTACAGACCCCAGCTGACACAATGGGATGCATCTGTTACATAACAAGGCATGCCTGACACCATCACAATAACACTAACAAATAGAAAATCCCGTATGGCAGGAGGCAGTAGGCCTGCATTTACCCAAGGTGGATTGCATGGTAAAGTACATCCAGATACCTTAAGGCAGTTTATCCCAGATACCCACATATGTTGTAATGGCCTAGGTTAGTCATGGTGCACCCCCCCCCTACACTCACTAATACTAGGCCATATACCACTGTTACATACACTAGCCTCTGGAGTGCATTAGGGCACACATATATTGTGCAGGTGAAGCCCACACATATATGGCCCCAACCCCCCAGTATGTGTGGGGGACACAACAGCAGTGGAGTGATGGCAGGAATGACAGCATGACATTCACACAGCCCATTACATAACAACCCCTGACAGCATGTCATATGTGCAAAGCCTGGTATGTAGGTGGAGGACAGAGTCTGGAACGCAGGCACAAATGTGTAAAACTGTTGTCATACAGTAAACAAGATATATATATATATATATATATATATATATATATATATATATATATATATATATCTATATGTATATATGTATACTTATATATACATATATGTTCACCATATGTCCTGCACATGGAGTGGAGCCCTACCTCAGCCCCAATAGTCCCAACTTCTCAGTGCAAGGGGATGTCATGTATGTAGTGTAGGTATATTTGTAGACTATTGCTACTGTAATAGGGATTGTCTTCACAGATATGGTGTGTGTGGGAGGTTACATCTGCTGTTAACATGTGTACCATTGCTACTTACAGACATCCTAAGGTCATCTTACTACAGTATCACTGCTAGCACAGTAAGGACCCTGTGGTCTACAACTGTGATATGGCCAATATATGTGGGCAGTCTGACACATTTGGGTCAATCCAGGGGTATACACAGAACCCCTTCATGCAAGACATGTGGACCAGGCCTGTCAATGTGGATGTTAACAGCCATGTAGATGGGTATAACACGTACATACTGGTATACATTTTCCCCCATAGGTTATGCATTGATACACCCCTGTTTGTCCTGACACATAATAACCGCTGGTACATAGGTGCCATGGCCACATATTATCCACTAGTTACTGACATACATCTGAACAGCATCCCACTGCTTTCTCTGACATACATGACTGTTATGCTGGCCAGGCAGCAGTACATCTGGCAAGTATCTGGACATGACATCTCACTGGATAAGTACAGTAAGCCGCTAGGCATGTAACAAAGCACAGTGCAGGCTACAGGCAGACTGACTCAACACTGGGCTACATCTCCTATGTGGGAATACACATGTACCTGCATAGATAGCAGGCTCTACAGGCATGTCACATCACAGAGTTACAGACACCTGTGTGAAAGTGCATAACCACAACCAATGTGAACACAGCCACAGCCACATATGGTAAGCTAGCGTACTATTACAGTATATGGACTATCTGATGTACACCATCCTCATATGAGCCACTCAGACAACAGCCCTACATATTCTGGGTTGCTACACAGTGTGGTCCAATGGCTGTCTGTGGTTTGAGACATGTGTGTGTTCGCCCCTACAAACATGCAAGCTGATTGGGTGACATACAGTGGAGCATCATGTAACATCAGCTAGAACAGGACCAAGAACAATGACATCGACCACAGTCTTTACACAGGTCAAGGTACATATGCACTATACACACACTGTCGACAATTACCAGACTTACACATACCTCGCTACTGTACACACAACCACAGAATGCCCAGACTATGTTCTCAAATATAACCCCTACTGTACATAACATGTGTAGCAGTCTGATATCTCACTGACTTGTTATCAGATATGCTGTCAATGAATATGGTGTACAGAACATATGCACCCCCCTACTGCATAACATATGTACAAAGATTGACAGGGTTGTGGCTGGAGGCACAAACACAGGGACAAAATTGACATGTCTCTGTGATAACCTCATACATTTCCTGTCATAACAGGGTTTAATGCAACATATATCCTATGAGGGATATGACATGAGTAACTCTCCCGGCTGTCACCATCTACTGACTGCAATCTTCACACCACCTTCTGCAGCTGAAAGATTGGTGCTAAGTGGGTAACACAAAGAACACAAGGCAGCACACACTGCCCAGTCTGCAGATGACACTATAGATGGGTATTCCTCAAAAACATAGCACTAACATGACAAGTATTAAAACATGTAGGACAGCCATATCCACACACACACCCTGTTAAACCAATATTACCCCAACTGCAGTATAGCAGCACTTACAGTCTGTAGTCAGGACAGGAACATCCCCCTCCTGTGTGTTGGCCTGTTTCCAGAGTGTATGTTGTCAGAGGTAAGTCCGCAATCTATCTGTGATGCTGTTTGCCAAACAACAGATCACGTTCCTGCTCACAGTGAATGAAAAGGCCCAACACCAACATGATGTTCCTAGATATGGGGGTGTGTTTCCATGAAATTGGCTATGGGAATGTTAGCACAGCTCTTCCACATGCAATCAGCTAGAGGAGGGCTGTAATCCATGCAGAGACCATCAGCTGATCATGAGCATCACTGACAATACACATACCGCTGCCTAAGCAAAGCAGGTGTAAGTCTCCACATCCACCAGAGAGGAAGTGAGAGAGGCAGACAAAGGCAAAGGTAAGTCAAGGTGGGTTGGGAGAGTAAAAAGTAAGCATGCTTGTGTCACACACCTACCAGTCCAGGGTATCGAACCCATGACTGACTATATAATGATATCACATCTGTTATCCATGCACGGTGGATATTGTGATTTATGCTAGGTGCACCATATAAGAAATTTTAAAAACACACTCAACACTGAGTCCAGTTGTTACACACTCACAGCCACCTCCACACAGAACACAAATGACAAGCATCAACACATTAAGACACACACACATATGTCACATCTGGGATTAGAACCCCTACCTAACTAATTATAACACTACAGCACTATACCATTATAAAACACACAATGGAGATTACAGGAGCATTCTTTCCCCAAAGGTTTATTTCACAGTGAGTGACATCAGCAGGATTGCCAAAGTAGGGCAAATGAATTATAGTGAGTGTGACTAGGCAAACATGCATTGCTCTCTACACAGGCATAGGAACAGACACAAAAGCATCCACAATTCTCATGTGTGCGAATAGAACCCCTACCAGAGTTCTATATCACACTGCAGCATTGCACTGTTATAGCACGCACCACAGAGATTGCTAGAGTACTCTTTCCCCAAAGGTGTACTTCATAGTGATCAACATCAGCAGGATTGCCAAAGTAGGGCATATGAATTGTATTGAGTGTGACTAACCTAAATTGACCTAATTAGTCTGTATGCATTAACCGCTGTTCTGGCCAGAACAAAATTAACCTGCCTTTGCAGATCATGAACCCAGAACCCTGTACACTATAGTCACAGTAACTAATCACTAAGCCATCACAACACTATATGAGACTGCAGTTTCACCAAAGTAATCCCACCATAGGCTAATCAAACTGAACATGTGAAAGGAATGCATATACAGTTGTCCATAAAAACTTCATGCTACTCAAGACAGAAGTGACAATGTTTGTGACACCCATGGAGACAGGAGCTGACAGTTCAACTGATGAATTCTGCGCTAAGGCACTGTATGAGCACAGCCATTGTGCATGATTCCTGACATCCCACATAGAATCACGACGCTCACCTCCCAAATAGGCAAGCCAGTCTGGTGGTCTCCTGCCATTAACAGAGTATACAACAAATGGTAGAGACTGTTGAAGAAAAAAGGATAATCCAAGGATGCAAACAACTCCCTTACCAGCCCCAGTAAGACGTTGAGATCCCTCATGGAATCCTCCAAAGCTGGTTATGTAATTAAATCACCACAGATTCCATAAACAACCACACAGCATTCTATAGTTATGTCCGAATTCTAACTGGCAATGCTCAGAAGTGCTCTGAGCTGCAGGAGAATGGCATTACATAGACTGCTCCAATGGAATGTACCAATATCCTGGCAGATTGATTTAGTGCCACATTCACCCCCTCTCACCCCCAAAAGGGCCCATGTCAATATGAAAAGAGTTCCATTGCCCAGTAATCATGGCCACACAGGCAGAAACTGCACTATCCACAGCTAAGAATACAGCATCCATGGGACCAGATGACATCCTGGGCTGTGTACTACATGAACTACAAAATGAAATGGCAACTCACCTAACTGTCATGTGTAATCATAGCCTCACAACAGGCCTGGTGCCCACTGAATGGCGCACAGCTGCAGTTATCCCAGTCCACAAGGGGGGATCCACCTGTGATCCCTGGAACTATCATCATATCAGTCTGACGAGCCTGATATGCATGGCCATAGAATGCATTATCAGAGATGTTTTGAACGCAGACAGTGGCAGCCCTCAAACACTGGACCCCACACATATTGCGCCCATGGAGGGCAAGTCTTGTCTCCTGAAACTGAATGACTGCATTGTCTCAGTCTGCAAAGCTGTTGAAGAGGGTAAGGCAGTCCACAAAGCCTATGTGGACCTCGCAAAGCCCTTCAACACCACCCCACAGTCTGGAAACATAGATTAACATACTAATCCAGCCATACATCCCTATGCCACTCAATGGTTTGCCACATGGCTTACTGACAGAACCCAAACTGTATGTGTAACTGACTCCAAATCCATCCCAAGACAAGTGAGAAGTGGAGTACCTCAGGGTTCAGTCCTGTGACCACTGTTGTTTGGCATATACATCTCTGAAGTACAGGCCAATAGGACGGGACTCTGGCTAACAAAGGTAACAGATGACTGCAAAATGGGAGTCATTATGAGCCTGACTGTACTGCATGATATGTTACTGATACCAGCCTGACATCATACAGGTGGGTTGGAGTACTGTTAACATCTTGTGCCCTTGCCGTGTAAGGTCCTGGTTATGGGATCTGCAACAGTTGGTAGTGTATTGCAGGGCAGACATGTTTGGCTGTGGGGAGGGGATACCTATTCATGCATGACCTATGTTGTTTGTGCCTGTCAACCCCATTAATGGTGCATGTGAACATATATGTTTCTGCTATGTTCCCACTTTATCTACAGATGAATGTCCGTATATACCTATACGGATATAAATATCTGCTTACATATATGTATGTATATATATATATATATATATATATATATATATATATATATATATACATATATCAATATGTTGTATCTGTTTAGACATTAATATATTTTCACACACACATACATCTACATGTTGGAATACATTCTCTGTACTGTTGAATAGCTGGGCTGGATGATATGTTTGTGAATACAGCAGGGTTATGTGTATCTGAGATGGCTTAGAGGTCAATCCCATTCTCTGTACTGTTGAATAGCTGGGCTGGATGATATGTTTGTGAATACAGCAGGGTTATGTGTATCTGAGATGGCTTAGAGTTCAATCCCTTTGACTATGGTGTACATGGTTTTGGGTTTGTGCCTAGCAAAGGTTGTTTATTTTGTTGCTAGACAGAACAAGGGCCGATGGATACAGAGTGATTAAGGCACTTTAAAGCAGTTGTACACGGGTTTGCGCAGGTTTGCGTAGAGGTAAGCACTGCTAAAGTCTGGTTACAGTTTCTTATACTCAGTTAGCTGCTGAAGTGCTTAACCTGTGTAGGCATCACTTACTTCCGTGCAAACCTGCGCAAACCTGCTTACAACCACTTTAAAAAGCCTTAATCACTGTGTATCCAATGGGCCATGTTCTGCCCAACAACAAAATACACAGCTCTTGCAAGGCTCAAATCAAGGACCCTGCACCCCATAGACAAAGTAATTTACCACTAAACCATGACAAGTACAAAGAGATTTGATGTTTTCAGAAACATATCATCCAGTCCAGTCATGCAACAGTGCAGAGAATGTATACCAACATCTAGATGTATGTGTGTGTAAATATATTAATATCTAAACAGATACAACATATCTAGATATGTAGAGATATATATCTATCATCATCTTCTTTCAGCTGTTCCCGTTAGGGGTCGCCACAGCAGATCACCTGTTTCCATTTCTTCCTGTCCTCTGCATCTTGCCCTGTCACACCAACCATCTGCATGTCCTCTCTCACTACATCCATAAACCTTATCTTAGGCTTTCCCCTTTTCCTGTTACCTGGTAGCTTCATCCTTAGCATCTTTTTCCCAATATACTTAGCATCCCTCCTCAGCACATGTCCAAACCAACATAATCGTGCCTCTCTGGCTTTGTCTCCAAACCTTCCAACCTGGGCTGACCCTCTAAGATACTTATTCCTAATCCTGTCCACCCTCGTCACACCCAGTGCAAATCTTAACATCTTTAATTCTGCCACATCCAGCTCAAACTCCTGCCTTTTTGTCAGTGCCACTGTCTCCAACCAATATAACATAGCTGGTCTCACTACCCTCTTGTAGACCTTCCCTTTCACTCTTACAGGTACTTGTCTGTCACAAATCACTCCTGACACTCTTCTCCACTGACTCCATCCTGCCTGTACTCTCTTCACCTCTTCCACACTCACCATTACTCTGAACTATTGACCCCAAGTATTTAAACTCATCCACCTTTGCCACCTCTACTCCTTGCATCCTCACCATTTGTCTATCCTCCCTCTCATTCACACACATATAGTCTGTCTTAGTCCTGCTGACCTTCATTCCTCTTCTCTCTAGAGCATCTCTCCATCTCTCCAGGGTCTCCTCCACCTGTTCCCTACTCTCACTACAGATCACAATGTCATCTGCAAACGTCATAGTCCACGGGGACTCCTGTCTGATCTCGTCTGTCAACCTGTCCATCACCATTGCAAATAAGAAAGAGCTCAGAGCTGATCCTTGATGTAACCCCACCTCCACCTTAAACGCATCCGTCACTCCCACTGCAGACCTCACCACTGTCACACTACCCTTGTACATATCCTGTACCACTCTTACATACTTTTCTGACACTCCTAACTTCCTCATGCAATACCACAACTCCTTTCTAGGCACCCTGTCATATGCTTTCTCTAAGTCTACAAAGACACAATGTATCTCCTTCTGACCTTCCCTGTACTTCTCCATCAACACTCTCAGAGCAAACATTGAATCTGTAGTGCTCTTTCCTGGCATGAAACCATACTGCTGATCACTGATCATCACCTCCCTTCTTAACCTAGCTTCCACTACTCTTTCCCATAACTTCATGCTGTGACTGATCAATTTAATCCCTCTGTAGTTAGTACAGCTCTGCACATCACCCTTATTCTTAAAAATCTGTACCAAAACACTTTTTCTCCATTCCTCAGGCATCCTCTCACGTTCCAAGATGTCATTAAACAATCTGGTTAAAACCTCCACTGCCATTTCACCTAAACACCTCCATGCTTCCACAGGTATGTCATCTGGGCCAACAGCCTTTCCATTCTTCATTCTCTTCATAGCTATCCTTACTTCCTCCTTGCTAATCCATTGTACTTCATGATTCACTATCCCTACATCATTCAACCTTCTCTCCTTCTCATTCTCTTCATTCATCAACCCCTCAAAGTACTCTTTCCATCTCCTCAACACACTCTCCTCACTTGTATGTTTCCCTCATTATCCTTTATCACCTTTACCTGCTGCACATCTCTCCTAGCTCGGCCCCTCTGTCTAGCCATTTGGTACAGGTCCTTTTTTCCCTCCTTAGTGTCCACCCTTTCATATAACTCTAGTTTCTAAAACTATATACATATATATCAATATATATGCACATATATACATGCATATGCCTAAATCGACACATATATGTGTCTACACCTATATACCTACATATACACAGCACATTACATATGTGTACGCAGCTATATATCTATGTAGGTATATATGGACATAGTTTTATATATATATATATATATATATATATATATATATATATATATATATATATATATATATATATATAGATATATATATATTAGCAGATATATAAATCTATATAGGTATATATGGCCATACATCTGTAGATAGCAATGGCAGATTAACAAATACACATATGTCCACATGCACCGTTATTGGGGTTGAGAGGCCCCACACACTATACGTCTTGTATGAATAGGCACCCCCCCCACAGCCAAACACGTGGCTGGCCTTGATGTCACATGTATGGGAATGGCTTTGCACCCCAGCCTCTCTGCTAATTTACATCTGTTATCCCTGTATGGTTGACATTGTGATATATAGTAGGGCCACCATAAAAGAAATAAGCAAAACCCCCTCCGCATTGCCCACAGGTATCACATACCTACAGTCACCTCTACACAGGATACAAGTTACAAGCACACACACACCTGTCATGTCTGGGAATTGAACCCTTACCTAACTAGGTTATTACACTACAACACTATGCAGTTATACTACTCACCAAGGACATTACTGACATACTTTTTCCCCAAAGTTGTATTTCACATTGAATGACATCAGCAGGATTACCAAAGAAGGCCATTTAAACTGTACTGTGAGTGACTAGCCTAAAATGCATTTCTCCCTACACAGACAGTGAGACACACACAAAACATCCACAGCCAACATGTGTGGGCATTGAACCCCTGACCAAGGCCTATATCACACTATAGTATAGAGCAGTTATAGGTCACACCACAGAGATTGCTAAAGACTTTTTTCCACAAAGTTGTACTTCACAATGAATGACATCAGCAGGACTGCCAAAGTAGGGCATTTGAAAAGTACTGCAAGTGAGTATAATTCATCGCTCCTTACACAGACATTGGAACACATACAAAACATCCAGAACTGCCATGGAACCCTACCACAGTTCTAAATCACACAACAGCAGTACGCAGTTACAGGACACACTACAGAGATTACTAAGCTACAACGTTTCCAGTGGTGTATTTCTAGGTGGGTGACATCAGCAGCCTTGCCAAAGTTGGGTATATGAATTCTAAGGAGTGTGAGTACCCTAAAAAGCATTGTTCTCTACTCAGTCAAAGACAGACAGAGACACGCGGACACACAGATTCACACACACACACACACACACACACACACACACACACACACACACACACACACACACACACACAGTTGCCAAGTCTGGGGTTGAAACATCTACCTAACTACATTGTCACATTACAGCAGTACACAGTTACAGAACACACTACAGAGATTACTGGGCTACACCCTTCCCAGAGGTGTATTTCTAGGTGAGTGGCATCAGCAGCCTTGCCAAAGTTGAATATATGAATTGTACGGAGTGTGAGTAGCCTAAAAAGCATTGTTTTCTATTCAGTCAGACACACAGAGTTACCACATCTGGGGTTAAAACACCTTCCTAACTACTTTATCACACTACAGCAGTACGCAGTTACAAGACACGCTACTGAGATTACTGGGCTATGCTTTTCCCAGAGGTGTATTTCTAGGTGAGTGACATCAGCAGCCTTGACAAAGTTGAGTATATGAATTGTACGGAGTGTGAGTAGCCTAAAAAGCATTTCTCTTTACACAGTCAGAGACAGGCACACACTCACACAACTGCCAAGACTGGGGTTAGAACTACTACCTAACTAGTTTATCACTACAGTAGTACACAGTTATGGGAAGCGCCATGGAGATTACTGATCTACAGCTCTCCCAAAGGTGTATTACACATTGGATGACCTCAGCAGGCTTGCCATAATACTGCTATGGGGAGGGCATGGGCCATAACCCATTCATGTAGGGGTTGACATGCCCCATGCAGGCACACACGGGGTCATATGTCACAGGTATGTGTATACAGCTACTAGATGACTATTGCCTTGTACAGTCATGTTGCGCAGCTGGCACATGCACCACATAGTCTGTCATGCTGACAGATACTGGTGGCTAGTTTCTGCAGTGAGTGACATCTGCACCTCATGTGTTACGGGCCCTTTGGCTGTGTGCTGGGTGGGACAGGCCCAGATGGCTCCTTGTCACAGTCACCCTATTCCACACATCTATGTCCATCTACCTTTGGCTTATTATAGTTTGTTGTCCTTACATATGTGTCTGTATTCATATCCACTGTGTGTGAAAGGCAGGAGTGGTGCATACTGACATGTGTCTGCACTAAGAACTGCGACTGCCAGATATGTCTGGTCCACTGGTGTTTGCAGACATGGACTTCATGTGTTTAAGCGTGTGAGCATGCCCAGTATGACCTTTCAGTATGTTGCTGACTGACATTGCCTTCATTCCTCTAAGTGTGTGATCATGCCCAGTATGGCCATCTGTATTGCATGTGTGGATCAAGTCCAGGCAGTATGTACTGCGGTGCTGACCTTTGTGTTGTACACCGACAGGTAGCATGCTGTGTCTGCAGGGTATCCATCGGTCATTTGGCATTGACTGTTGCTACATGTCTGCATAGCGGGAGGGGACACCTGACTGTTTCTGCATTTCTACAAAGGAGTGGGGGGGGGCACACCTGACTGCTACTATAAGTGTATGTAGGATGGTGGGGGACACACCTGACACTTGTACACATTTGCTACAACTGTACTGGTATGTCAGGTACTCCATTTCATTCTGTAGTCTTACCTATCATGCAGGCTAGAGGCATACCACTGTACTACAGATCTTAGCTTTAATTACCTACATATTAGTTTCTGACTTCCTAGACTTCACAACTTACATCCCACTGCCTGGCCTACTGTAGTCTGCCTGTGTAGGCCTGGGGGAGGGGTTACCCATAGAGCTCATTCAGAGGCCATAGTACAGCATTTGTTTGTGTTTGTCTACACCTGTCCTGCTGGCTGAAACTGTTGTTGGGTATGTGCACCTTCTTGACTGGCATGTGTGGGTCTTATGGACACACATATTGCTCAGCCCATTTCCTGCAGTGGGTTTTGTCACCCTGTGTAGTACTGGCTACTATCGTGACTCCAGTATGTGTTACAGATGTCATGGTGCCACTATGGGTGTCTACTGTCTGCTGCCATAACATTCGGCCACCTAATTCCCTTGCATGCTCACATCCATACCATAGCTACAGGTAACAACACATTCTACTCCATTTGGCAATTGGTAGATTGATTGACTTACCTTGAGGGTGTGCCAGACTTGAGGATGGTGCTGGAGGGCTGCCTATGTCAGATGCACATAGTACACTCCCTATACATGGTTGAACACAGGTAGTGTCATGTTTGGCATCCCTTTTACTGTCTGTACAAGTCATAGAGAGGTGTCATTCCTTGGGTCCCTACTGTATCAGTGCATATGCTATGCATTGCCTCTAGGTCAAGGCCAGGGCATACTCGGCATGCCTCCTTTTGCCTACTGGGGCAGGCTCAGGTTGTTCCTCCTCTGAGTCACTCTGTGCCTGTACATGCCTTGGCATTGGTTGGGGGCTGTGTGGCCCTGCCCCATGCTGTTCCTTCTGCAGCTGTTTCTGCAGGATCATATTGTGTAGCATAGCACATGCCATAACAGTTTGGGTACATGTAGCTGGTGAATACTGCAAGGCTCCACTGGTTGTGTCCAAAAACCAGAACCATGACCTGATCATCCCAAATACATGCTCTATTATATGTCTGGCCTGTGCTTGTGCCTCATTATGGTGTTGTTGTTCATGTGTGTGTGCATTTCTGATGGGTGTCATCAGCCACGGCTTCAGTGGGTACCCAGAATCCCCCAATAGGTAACCGTAGGGGATGTCCACATTGGCAAATATGTGGTCCAGCTGCATCAGATGCCATATGTGTGAATCGTCATAGCTTTCAGGGCAGCTAGCACACACATTCATTATAATGCCATGGGCATCACATACGACCTGGCAGATGATGGAGGGGATGCCCCTGCGGTTGATGTAGGCCCTACCCTGCTCACCAGGTGGTTCTTTGATGCGTATGTGTGTGCAATCTATAGCACCCACTACCCCAGGGTATTCTGCTATTTGGTGGAAGAGATGCATATTGCTGGTCAACACCTCACGTGTGTTGAGGAAATATACGTACTCACTGGCATGTGCTGACATGGCATCCAGGAACTGGTGGAATACTCTAGATGCTGATGCCTGTGAGATCCTCAGGATACCCCCAATTGTGCTTTGGGAGGTACCTGTGGCTAGTATACCTAGGCCTACACATACCTTGGTATCCACTGGGATGGGTTCCCCTCAGCCAGTTTGGTGTGTCAGGTGTGGCCGGCACAGCTCACCAATTTGCTGTAGGAGGTCTCTGTCTACCCTATAGTGCTCCACTATCTCCAGCTCATGTAGCCCCTGGTAGGTTACCCTGGGTCTGTACACTCTTCTCCATCTCCTCACTGAGGGTTGTACAGCAGCATTAACATCCTCGCCACCCTCAGCCTCTTGCACATGTTGTTCTATGTTGCCTGCTGTAGCCCTTCTCATTTTGTAGGTTTGTTTGTTAAAATTTCCCTGTTTGTATACACCGGTGATGCAGAGTTTTTGGGAAAACCAAGGGGGAAAGGTGTTTGCATAATTTATAGTGGTGTGCTGTGCTGGGCTGGGCTGGTCTGCTGTCTGTGTAATTAGCTGATTCTGATACATTTCACCTGTCAGCTAAGCTAGTTCTCCTTGATTACCTTCCTACTGCTGTTTTCCCTTCCCATTGCCTCCCTGTTTAAGCCTGTGTATGCTCCGTGCAAACGGAGGACTCAAATGTGCACAGAACTGCTGTTTCCTGGTTTAACTTCCTTTTTCTTCCTGTAAAACTTGGTGTGCAGTGCACACACCTGCTTAAACTTTATAAAGAGTGCTAGGCAGGTATAAACACACCCCTAGCTTAGCTAACCAGTGCAACACTGGGCAAAGGTGGGCAACGTGAAGCAACGTCGGGCAAAGTTGAGCAAATTGGTAAAACACAGCCACACCTCCTAGCAGGTCTGGCCAGTAGTAAAATAAAAAGCAATGACAGGCCTCGAACCTGGGATACTAGTCACCATAATCACAGTACTGAACTACTAAGCCATGACAGCTTTTCATAAGCATGCACTTTCAACACACACATACATATCAATGGAAGTTTACCCATTGCAAAGCAAGTGTACCCTCATCTGAGTTATTTCAAAACTGGCCAATCACAAATAAGTGCAGGAAATGATGCATATTTAAGCTCCATAGGCAGGAATACTTGCCATAACTGGTTGTAACTCCCATCTGCAGGCAACAATGGCCGGTGCTGGAGAGGGCTCTCGTTATCGAGCGCAATGTTGGGGCATTGAGGAGTCAAAAGTAATGGTTTGGCTCCTTGTCCATAATCATGAGGATAGACTCCTGTGGGGCCAGTACCAGGGCACCCAATACAAAGCAGAAGCGTGGGACTGTCTAGCTCATGAATTCACCAGTGCCACAGGTGTCCCTTGGACTGGTGAGCAGGTCAGACACCACCACGTAGACCTGCAGAGATGCAAGGCAGATCAACTGGACCAGTGGATCCAGGAGGCCCGTGAGATGGAAAATGCCCCACTACTGAGTAAGTAGCCATGGAATTAAGTATGTAAGAATTGCTATTCTAGTGTATACTATGGATAGGTATGTCTCAATATCACTTCATTTACTTCACAGCTGCAGGTGTCCGTGCTGTGAATCAGCAAGCCTATGCAGATAGGCTGCTAAGGCTGCGCCACCAGGCAGGTTAGTAATTATTCTGTTTGTACTGTTATGTAAAATAAATGAGAGAGCCTGAAAAAAGTGTTTTAACACAATAAATAAAGGTATAATAATTATCTAATAATTATTCTGCATGTACTGTTATATAAAATAAATGAGAGAGCCTCTAGAAAAGTGTTTTAAGTCTTTAATAAAGTTATAATTCCTGGAGTGTGTCTGTGTCATTTTCTTTGATATGTTGTCGTACTCTTGCATTATAGAAATAGTACTGTTGTATTAAGCGCTGTTAACACACAGTTGGGAAGGCCCATATAAAGTGGCTGAAGGGAGTGCCAGTAGCTTTTAAGCATATTTACAGTCCTCAACTGTTGGATCATGCCCTGCATGTACAGGTTAATCTGGCACATGAGTATCTTGGTATTGTGTTCCCCAGAAATGTCATTGTGCTGGCAGAAATGTAGGGAGCTGTTAACATATAACTGATAATTTCACCTAAACATATCTAGATAAATATAGGAAAGTTGAGCTGTCAGTGTACCATCTCAGCAGTAGTCTGTCTGAGCAACTCACAAAATATGTAGCAGTAACATCTGCATCCCAGTCAGTTTGTATGTCAGATACAGCCCATGTATATAAAGATCTAGCAAAACCCATTTCACGATTTAAGAACAATTGGGTAGTGTAATAATACATGTAGGGGACATATAACTGTAGTTAATAGGAATGTAGTGCAAACTAGAAGGATATATAAGTTGTTAATGGAGCTATCATTTTCCACCCTACTGTATGTGCATAAAAAATGCAATTCCACACCTCAATGGGTATGTCTAATCTCAAAACATTTGTTGGGACATATGTCCAATTGGTTTATAAATATCTGCATTTATTTCAATGCATGTGCCCTGTTCAAATACCACAATATTGGTGGCCTGCTGCCATCAACTAAACCTGCATGCTGTTGTAATGTCCACTGTTGTTCCATATATGCATGTGTCATGCTTGCTGTTCAACTGTTGGAACTCTGATGTGTTGGGTTAATGAGAATACTTCTGCATGCTGTTATGACTAATTGGGAATGCTGTTGACTGATACTAACCCATATTTTCATTAAATCCTCCTAAACATAGAACGTATGGAAAGGCCGGTCCCAGCGGACCACCTGTCCCACCTCAGCTGGCAATGGCACCTGGCACCAGCAGGTCCAGTGCCCAGCCTGGGACCTCCTCCTCCATTGGCACTGTGCCACCTTCGGGTGGAAGCACTGCACTGGATGGGGCTCATCCCCCCATGCAAGCGTGGGTGGAGGGCCACCTATCACCCTCCGAACAGTCCGGGCTATGGTGCATAGGGAGATTGAGCATTCTGACGCTGATCCTCTACGCCAGCTTGAGGCACGAGTGGTGGTGCGACTCACAGGTGAGCCTGCCCCTCCTACGCAGCCCCCAGCACAGCCACCCTCTGGGCTGTGAAGGTGCAGTGGTGACTGGCCATGGGTGGAGATCTCAGTTCCACTGTTGCCATCTGTGAGCTCATGGGCTTGCGATTTCCAAACATCATTCCCCGTCAATGGTGTTCACCTACCACATGTGTCATATTCTGCCCCTGTATGCATCTTGTTTGTCTTGTCTGTTTACCTCCCCAACCTACCTCCCCAAATATACCTACTTCCCCTACCCCACATTCCATTCTCACCCGAAAAAAAAGAAAAAAAGGGCAATCTGCTCCCAAAAAAAATTACACCCCATACATAGCTGCGCATTTTGCGCACATGTCCGTTGGACACATAAACTGATATTTAATTGGCAGTACAACATACTTTGTTGTCCTCACCCCTCTCACAGGGGTTGAAGGTTTCATATTTCCCTCCAAATTTATTGCATATGCACAGCTGTTGCTGTTAAAAAAATGGGCAGCTATGGACCTTCCCTACACCCATCCTGCACATCCCGAGCTGTTTTCCCTACTGTCCTTCCCTCTTTGTGCCCCTTTTTCACCACTTTCCTATCTCCCCATTTTCTTTTCTTTCAAAGAAATGAGCGTGGAGGTTAGTGGGAGTAAACACTATTAAGCAATAGTTAGCGGGTTTGTGCAAGTGTGTGCTTGTGTGCACTTAGCTAAACATTGCTAAGCATCACGTAAACCTGCACAAACCCGCTTACAACTGCTTAAAAGTGCCTCAGTCACTCTGTAAGTCAGGGCCCTTGTTCTTCTCAGCAGCAAAATAAAACACCTCTCTCAGTCTTGAACCCTGGACCTTGTACACACTAGACTGCATGAAATACCATTAAGCCACAGTAGACATACACCAAGTTGGTGCTGAAATAAATATATCATGCATCAGAATGAGTGAATGTAAAGGAAAAATAGGAATGCCATAACACAAATCTTGCTCTGTGGATCTTTACCAGCAGTTGTTGTGGAATTGCATTACATGACTGTGAAAAGAGAACCAGCCATTCTAGCAGGAAATAATGTTACAGCAGCACTTTACAACCCCCACACAGTATCATAGCAGGACAAACACTGGCATATCTGATTAGGGCAGGGACCATACTTCCCAACTGTGACTAATTTTCAGGCATATCCCTGATTTTGAAACAAATTTTAGCTGTGTCCCTCTGAATCCCTCTGAAAAGTACCGACGTTCGGCAGAAAGGTGGGGAATTACACTTAATGAATAATGACAATAAGTAAGAGTTAGACACTGCTTGTACATCAGAAAAGGTGTATTAATCCATATGCTTTGGTTCTCTAAAAGTCTCAACTTAATGTCTCTAATATTTTAAAGATGTACCTCAATTTTACCTACTTTTCCCTGAGTCTGTTCAAATATGTCCCTGAGTGCTTGAGAGGCCTGGCAGAGGCAGAAACACACAGGCATATCAGCTTTTCTGATGTTACACACTGTGCAAATAGCTTTGGAAGGAGTTCCAGAAGCATACCCTTATGTAGGAGTACAGCACTGAAATACCAAGGGATGTAGCCATGTACTGGTAGCAACCAACTGTGACAATGCCATTGTTCCAGTGCTGAAAAGACCGGTGTGGTGCACAGAAAAAGAATAACAGGCTAACCTCTGGCTACCATCTGGATAGGTCCACAGTTGGGAGTTACGCAGACAGACTACTTGCCTTGATAAACTAACAAGTACACAGCAACCCTTTAAGTCCAGGAAGATAAACTTCACACAATAATGCATAATGCTCTCTGTACTTCTGCACCCCTACCCAAATGTACAATATACCTGTTTGTTCAGGGTCTACCAAGGATGTAGGTAGGCATACTCAGTACTGAAATTTGTCCAGTTTTCTTGAGCAGCCTGAGCTAATGTCAACACTAAAAAAGCGCAAACTGTTCAGAAGTGAGTAAATTAATATTCACAGTATAGCAGTTCACGAACAGTTCATGTGCCAAAAGAATACATCTCAATAACTTATTTTGTATGGCAGTTAATTGTATAATTAGAAAAGAAAGTACATACTCCCATGTATCTTGTGTTAGCATTTGGAGGGGTGAGTACAATTCTACACTGACAACTGTGTACTGGATGCAGCAACATTCAGGTCTGAGTACAACATTCATATCACTGGCTACACCCCTGGCTTCAGATATAAGAACTATACCAACCTTCTGACTTAAACAACGATGTCCACAGCAAACAAGCATGATCCCCATTTTGGAAAGCTGAAAGAGCTACGCCTACCTGAGTTAGCAATTTATAGCATTGGGTTGCTATGACAGTGATTACTGCAATTACCACACAGCAGGCTGCATGCAATTAGCAAATGGTGGCCACCAATTGGTGCAGAGGCCATCACATGCACATGTAAAAATACCTATAAAAGCAGGCTGTAATTGCTGCCCACAAACTCAATCACTCTATTGCAGAGACTGAGAGAGAGAGAGAGAGTGAAACAGTGAAAAGCAAAAGGAAAACAGAAAATAAATAATACCAACTCATACAAAGGAAAGGTATGTAACAGATATGTATTTACTGGCATGTAGTAGATGTTTTTGAAGAGTACTCTACATAATGTGAACCATTCATATGTGGCAGCAGTACGTATCTATGCACAGATGTCCTGCTTAACTACTGCCATGGACAATTCAGTGTGTAGCTGTGTGCAGTGGGACATAACTGTGAAATATGTAGCTCAGCATTAAATGTCAAACATCTGATCCATGTTATCTGTGTTCTGTACAGTAGTGTGGACAATGGCTGTTTGGGGGATTAGTGCAAACATTTATATAAACATGGTTGTGACAGAGTAACACATGCATGATAGTCATATTAAAGTTTAGCTTAGCATTGGCAACTGCTGTACCAGGCTAGTATGCTAATCTAGCATTTGTAGCTATATATACCCCCTCTAATGTTACTGTGTGTTCACATGTGACACCTGTTCATGTTGCAGCAAGGCCCAACAGTTCAGTTGTGAGGTCCAGGGACTTACAACAGTGTGGACCTTATGTGTGTATGGCGCACACATACGGAGAGATATATATGTGTCATATATATTAACATCTGTATATGTGCATCTGTATATGTGCATAAAGCAAGGAACATATTGCAACTGTTTGTGAAGGGTGGACATATATATGTTGGTGAAGGTTGTTATGTGCATATTTGTATGCAGGTTTTAGTGTGTGGCAAACAAGACAGCATACAGTGCTGGTATATGACATGTGGTGGTTAAACACTGTGTGTGTTTTGTTCAGTTTGCACTGTTGCAGCCAGTGAGCCCTGCTAAAGCTACCTGGGCTGAGAACACTTTCAATGTATTTCTCACAAGACTGTGCAATATTATTACATTACTGTATACCTCACATCCTTTGTATAATTGATATTCCCACCATGAAACGTGGACTGTATATGTGCCTATATGTATATGTACACCAATGGATGTGTATATGTATGTATATATATATATATATATATATATATATATATATATATATATATATATATATATAGAGAGAGAGAGAGAGAGAGACAGAGTCATATATAGTCATACACACCCACATCTACTTGTTGCAATAGATTCTATGTAAAGTTGGCTGAGTGTGATGGTCAATGTGTTGGTGAATGTGTCAAAGATGTGTATTTGTGGGATAGCTTAGTGGGAAACTGTTTCTGTCATGGTATTATGTGTCCTTGCTTTGATCCCAGCAAAAGCTGTGTATGCTGTTGCTAGGCAGATAAAGCACTATGGCATACAGTCTGATGTAGTCCCTTGGTGTTAACTTGGGTGTGTCATTGGAGGCTAAAGCACTACATGTTTGCTTATTGATTGTTACTGATGTTGAATCCAAATCATGTATGAACTGTAGTACTACTTGAAGCTGTAGGCCTAAACAGCAAAGTATGGTGTATGTCCACATTGCTTGGAACCACTGTTTTGTGTGGTCCCTGTAGTCCTCACAGATTACATTCCTCAGGCTTAATTTTGTAAGTACTGACACACAGCACTGTATGGTACACACATAAAGCTTATCTGGGTTGCCATACCTTTGTGTCTTGTAATTATGTCTGATGTGTGTGTGGGTATGCCTGTAACATGTCCTCTGTCATATGTGTGTCACAAGATATAACTGTGTATCTAGCAACATTTATAGTTTACTACAGCAGTATCCCACTTATATCCACAATTGTGCACATATTTTGGCCACAGGTTTGCCATCAACAAGTTGTGTGTTATAATGGTAATACTGTAACTGGACTTTACAAACATTGCGATGGATGACATATTTCTTTATGCATTCGCTTGATCTATACCTTCTGTGGCTAGGTGGTGCATTGTGTCACATACAGAGTGCCATGTACTGTTGTATAGTCTTATATAGTGATTTTATTTTGTTGCTGGGCAGAACATGGTTTATTATATAGAGCATGCCAGGCACTTTCAAGCAATTTGTGGGGTGAGCACTGATACATGGTATTGAAAGTGTTTAATCTCAGTCAGCTAATAGGTTGCTATATATGGAAGTTCAGTGATATCTGTACTGTATAATGTTAAGTGTGCCATATGACTTGCTCAGACATATTTTTTCTTTGTCTTCCAGGGATCATGGCCCACCATCGTAATCCCAGCTACAGTAGTGCTGAGGATGACATTATTACCAGCTGTCTGATTCAGCACTGCAGCCTACTATTCTCGAGAACCAGCCAAGACCAGCATGAGCATACTGCACTGTGGCAAGATGTTGTCCGGAGGGTAAATGACATAGGCATGCATAACCGACATATGTGCAGGTACTATTCACAATTACCGCTAAAGCCGTACTAATTGAGAAACCAGAAATTTATTTAAACGCTGGAATACAAACATTTTTCGTCCAACACTGTGGTTAGACTTCTTCAGAATAAATCCAAAACAATAGACATTACTTTTCAAGCCATATATATACTGCGTGCCAAAAACTCTAATGGTATAATAAATCCGCAGGTGTCTTAAAGGCACATACTCCAAAATTAGATCAAGGACTACCGTAAGTTGACATAAAGTTGGTATTTTATGTGTAAGTTAAACATTTTTAATACTTATATATATAGTCAATATTTGTAAAAATGTTTAGCATTTTTAATATGTTTAACATTGTTTCATTTCCTAATATTATTTAGGGCATTAGTAGTAAGTATTAACATGAGAATTTTCTTGAATGTTAGCTATTTTAGATTGGTGCATTTAGATGTATTCAAACTAATCCCACATACACATACATATGTTTTCTTTAAAACATCAAATGATAGGTAGTCATAATTTAAGAGCTTTTTTGAGCTTAACTTAGCTTAGACTGGTGTGTTCATATGTAGTCTAATTTAATTTAATCTAATTTTAACCTTATTTAGATAAGTATACTTTCAAAATATTAAATGTATCAATATGATTTTTAAAATATGAAGCGCACTAACATGATTTGTGTAGGATGTACTTTTTCTCAGTTGCTCACAATCTGCACATGTCAATATCAGTATTTAGATTGTGCATATGTTTTGGTTTGTATTCACCTGTTGTTGCAATTATAATCAACATAAGATAGCAGATATCATATATTTGTTTGTTATTACTGTGGTCATACAGTAGTCGGACTTACGGTAGTCCTTGATTTAATTTTGGAGTATGTGCCTTTAAGACACCTGCGGATTTATTATACCATTAGAGTTTTGGCGCGCAGTATATATATGGCTTGAAAAGTAATGTCTATTTTTTGGATTTATTCTGAAGAAGTCTAACCACAGTGTTGGACGAAAAATGTTTGTATTCCAGCATTTAAATAAATTTCTGGTTTCTCAATTAGTACGGCTTTAGCGGTAATTGTGAATAGTTTGGCTTAGTTTCGTTTGCTATATGAGCAGGTACACCATCACTGCAGTGATTTACTTAGACATGTCCAGCAGCATGCTTCTGATGTCCGTAGACAACAGCTTGCAACAGGTGGTGGGGTTAACATCCACCCCCCCCCCCACCAGAGTGGAGGAGCTGCTCCTGAGCCTGGTGGCACCTGCCCAACAACAACAACAGCAGACATTTACCTTGATGGAGGTTGGGGCCACCCAGCAAGTACACATGGAGCGTGCAGGTAACATGGCATATCTGTAGACTACTGTTACCTCTATTGGTAGATCATGCATATGTGAGATGTGTACTGTGTAGTTAGAAGATGTGTAGCCTGTTGCTGTGCAATACTGATCATTTGGAACATAATCTGTAGGTCTGTGAATGTAAACTGTTGTACTACTGTAAGACTGCAAACCCACAGTAGCAATGCCACAGTTGTCAACAATGACAAACTGTCTCATATCCATGTAGGTCCCTTTGGTGTGACAGCAAGGCAGTGGACACATGCTGGTGAGTGTGTCCTACATTTATTATTGCAAATAAAAAGTGCATGTCATAGTTAAGGTATAGGCCATATACACATGTAACACACCTACGGATAATGCATGCTGTGCATGTTTGCTGTGAGACTACGCAAATCTCAGTAATGTGATTAGCTGCCTCAAACACATGCAATACACAGACCATCTCAAACAAATGTGGCTATACTGTAGTGACCATTTGATAGGCAGAGTCAATATGCATGCACACAACATACACAACTATGTCATACACAGAACAAGTTAATATGCTACACATGAAGTATTCACAAACCCTCTGTAAAGTCACACTCCAGTATCCCAAATGTCATCCACACAGCACACATAATATACCTGAGGGGTAGAGGCCTATCATGGGGCAGTGAAACACACTGCAACATACAACACATTCATGTTAGGCAATGTTCCTTATTGGCCTCCTTACAAACCCATGTAACAACTGGCTGTGAAATGGTGAATGTAGCCATGGTAGTGCAGTTCTGGTACAGCATGATAGGTGCTGGTTTGGGACACATTTGTAGCCTTGAGTGACCACATGATGCTTCATGATGATGGCTTATGGTACTACACCCCATCCAGTTATTGTAACCACAGTACTACACATAGCTTTCATTGCTATACACCTCACTGTTATGTGTGTGCAAACATATGCACCTATAAACTATATGCATACCAATTACCATTTGCACAACCAACACATATATGTCTTGTAATGCTATTGAGTGGCTAGGTCATATGACACACATTGGGTATGTGTGATGTTTAAATATGCATTTTTGTTTTAGCATGCCATGTCATGGATGACACTGGCATGTCCACATATGATCTACACTCACCATAACTACTGTACATTGGCTATGTGGACCAATGATATTCCATCAGTTATACATGCACCACTGATCTTGTGTGTATACACATCATGCATGAGCTAAAACTGTGTCCACAATTATTTGCTAAAGACACAGAGGCTCTAATCAGAACTGGATATCTATGTGACACACAAATACACATCCGGCCATGGTATGTATACCTGTGAGTGATGGTGCACAGTACATTAAAGAGTTTTTAATACTTGCACAGCAATGTTGTGTCCATGTATACATTGCGTTCCAGGGGGAGGCCAATCACCGAACAACAAAACACATGCATCAAAGCCATGTATACTGTTAGTAACAAGGACTGTCTACACTCGCACTGCATGCTGTTGAGCAACACATGTCCTGCATGCTGACATGTGTGATATGACTGTTTGGCTTGTGATACTGTACCCCACTATCAACTTCTATTGAGTATGTTCTGAGATTGCTGGTGGTGTGTGTGTGTGTGTGTGTGTGTGTGTGTGTGTGTGTGTGTGTGTGTGTGTGTGTGTGTGTGTGTGTGTGTGTGTGTGTGTGTGTGTGTGTGTGTCAGCTTTAGTGAGGATTGTATTTGTGTGCATGTGTGCATGTGTTCATGTATGCATGTGTTCATGTGTTCATGTGTTCTGACATCATGTACAGGTCTTAAAGTGTGTTTCCTGTTTTACTCTCACAGGTGCTGAGGTTGGGCTGCTTCAGTGCAGCAGGGAAGTATACCACTTTTAAGGTGTTTTAGTAGTCTCCAAAAACGTTGCACCTCTCCAAGGAGACACACACAAGCTCTTATACAGTTGGCAAGTGCAGGATTTAAACCCCTACTTAACTATTTTATGAGGCTAGGGAGTACACATTAGCTCAATGCACTATACACATTACTGGGAGTTCTTCTTTCCACAGGTATATTTGTAGGATGGTGACATCATCAGACTAGACAAAGTGGGTTACATTAGGTGGGCTACATAGAAGGAATTTCTAAACACTTTGGCAATGTGATCATCAAAGGAGAGTTTACTATCTACCTGGGTCCCCAGGGCCATAATTACATTCTCCGTACATACTGGATTGCCACCTATATGGTAATTTGTGTGCACTTTGTTTTATCAAAAGGGGATGGCTATGCATTTTTTGGCATTCTGCTTGAGGGCATTGTTTTGACACCAGGTATCTGTTTCTGTAAGACCCTTCTGGAGGATGTCTGTGTCAGCCGTAGAGTCGATTATGGACCACAGTTAGCAGTCATCTGCAAACTTGTTCAGCCATACTCCTCCCGTGCTTGCCTGTACATCTGAGCAGCATCTACTGAACAGGTGGGGTCCCAGGACCAAGACCTGTGGGATGCCATTTGTTACTGGTTTAGAGTTGGACATGGCACCCGCAACTCTGAACATGTGTGTTTGATCTGTGAGCCAGTTGGCCACCCATCCTGTGACATAGGTGTTAATGTTCAAGCTGGTAAGCTTGTCCATGATGCCAGAGTGGGGAATGGTGTCAAAGGCCTTAGTGAGGTCCAGGTGGGCTGTGTGGACTACTTTCACCTCCATCTGTGTCCTTGGTAACTGTTTCAAAGAAGTCAACTAGGTTTAGGAGGCAGGATCTGCCTTTAACAAAGCCAAGTTGGGTAGAGTCCAGTGTCTGGAGGTTCCCAATGTCTCTGTTTATGGGTTCCATGATAATTTTCTCCATAGCTTTGCAGACCAGGCTGAGTAGGCCTATAGGGCAATAGTTTCCATGTTCTGTTGTGGCACCACCTTTGTGGAGCTGGATGACTGTTGCTGTATGCCATTTTTTGGGTAAACAGCCTGTGGTAAGGTTGAGTCTGGACAGTGAATGTAGGTGAGGGTGTAGTTCCTTTTGGGGCTGGTGTAAGACGCAACCTGGGACACCATCCAGTCCCATTGATGCTGTGTTCTTAGCTTTGGAGAGGGCTGTTTTTACCTGCATGTCCATAAAGTCTGGGGCTCTGCATTGTTCTGGGATGGACACAGGCCCTTTTGGGGGTGATGGGGGGAGTTTGCACTGAACTTGTCCGCCAGGATGTGGGCAATGTCAGTTGGTTCAGTGTATTTTTTGCCATTTTGCAGTAGCTGACAGCATATTTGAGAATTGCCACCTAAATGTTTGGTATAGCTAACGAAGGCTTTGTGGTTGTTATTCTTACATTCCTTGGAAATTTGTCTTTAGAAACTGGCCTTGGATTATTTTAGTGATCATTGTTTCTTAGGATTATTTTAGTGATCATTGTTTCTTTCTAATAATGATCAGTGATGCCTTTCCTTTTGTGAAGTTTGCTCTATCGTGTTTGTTTCCTCCTTCTGTTGTATAGCTTATTTAAGGGCAATGGCCACCAGATTGGTTTCTTATATTTGGATGAGTGCATCTTCGTTTTATTTGGGATGTCTCAATCCATGCATCCCTGTAGATGCTCATAGAATGCACTTGTAAATGATTCTGCAGATTGTATAGCAGTATCCTATAGCAAGGGGGCTTTGGAACTTTCCACTTTGGTCTTGAGAAGTGTGCAGTTTGCTTTTGAAAATTTCTTCACAGTGGTTTCCTTGACTGGGGGTGGCTGGATGTGGATGTCCGGTGTGATTACTTTATGATCTGATATTACCAGCGAGGGGTTTATCTCTGTTGTGGAACACTGGTACACCATGTTGGTGATGATCAGGTCTAGTATGTTGTCACCTCTAGTGGGTGTGGTGACCAGCTGTTCCAGGGCGTTTTGAGTTTTTAAACTCTAGGAAGCATTGGGCAAAGGACGTTGTGCACGAATAATTCTCCCAGTCGATGTTTGGGTAGTTGTAATCTCCTCATATAATGGTGTTTGGTAGGACCTTTATATTTTCCACTGTTCTCAGGAATACTGAGTGAGGTTCCTGAGATAAGGTAGGTGATCTGTAGCAGGCTACAATCTGATAAGCAGCTTTGCCCAATGTTAGTTGCACTTGCATGGTCTCCAAGGCCTCATGCTGTGCCACTAACCTAAAGGTGTGGGTATCCATAAGGTAAATGGATACACCCCTTCCTTTTGTATTTCACTCTGGGTTTGGGGGCCAAAGATCAGATGGATTGTGAGTGTTTTATGTGGAGCATGTCCAACAGCTCTGTGTTTGACATAGCTTTGTATGTTAGGCAGAGATCACCTCTGAGTAGGCAGTATGCGAGAGAGTGCAGCTGGAGCAGTTTGAGATGGTCTGTGTATGGCATGTGTTTCAGGCCACTAATACTCTTTGTGAGGTATTTCTGCAGGCTTTCCAGTTGTTGTAGATGTCTTGTGAGGTGTGAGGTACATAGAAAAAGGGGTGTTGTACTCTATTATGGATCTAGTGAGTGATGAGTAGAGGGAAACAATGTCCTCTACTATTCTGCATGAGACACCTTTTGTGATGAGGTGTGCCACGTAGAAGGATTTCCTGACTACTGCGGGGATGTGATTATCACAGGTGTGTCCACTGTCCACCTGTGACCCAAGGTCTCTTATCACACTTTCAGGGTTAAGTATACTACCACCTATGTTTTAGTTCATGGCTACAGAGTTTTTACCAAAGGGGATGACAATGCACTTTTTGGCATTGAGCTTGAGGCCATGGCTTTGACACCAGGCATCTGTCTCAGTGAGGCCCTGTTGTAGGATGTCCACATCTTTAGTAGTTTCAATTATGGCTCCTAGTTTGCAGTCATCTGGAAACTTCATTAGCCACAGACCTTCCATGTTAAAGTTTACTTCACGGAAGTATATACCAAACAGGACAGGACCCAGAACTGAACCCTGTGGTACTGCACTTGTCACTGGTCCAAAGTCATACTTGGAGTCTGCTACTTTCACAGTGTGTGTTCTGTCAGTGAGCCAGTTGGCAACCCCTCTTGTGACATAGCAATTTATACCTAGTTTAGTGGGTTTATCTATAATTCCAGAGTGGAGGATGGTGTTGAAAGCCGTGGCAAGATCTACATAGGCTGTGTGAACCACCTTACCATTGTCTATGGTTCTGGTGAATGCTTCAATGATGTCTATCAGGGTTAGGAGACATGATCTGCCTTTTACAAACCCAACATGGTTGTGGTCCAGAGTTTGGAGATTACCAATGTCTTCTTTTATAAGTTATATGATGATACATTCCATGGCCTTGCAGAGCAGGCTCATCAGGCTAATGGCACACTAGTTCCTGGGGTCCGTGGTGGCTCTCCCCTTGTGTAGTGGGACAACCATCACTGTGCGCCATTCAGCAGGCACAAAGCCTGAGGTGAGGCTATGACTGAACATGGTACATAGGTGTGGTGCCTGTTCGTTCTGTAGTTTGTGTAGAACACAGCCTGGGATGTTATCTGGTCCCATGGATGCTGTGTTCCATGGCTTTGGAGGGTGTTTTTTACCAGTGCAGCCATGATGACAGCAACTTTGCAGTCTTCCATTATAGAGATGTGCTCTTTCATGGGTGAGAGGGGGGTAAAGGTAGCACTGATCCTATCTGCTAGGATGGTGGCAATATTAGTTGGGTCTGTATATTTAGTGCCATTGTGCTGTAACTCAGAGCAGATCTGAGTGTTGCCATTGAGATTCTTGACATAGCTATAGAATGCTTTGTGGTTGCCTTTAGAATCAGTGTCAATTTTGTTTTCATAACTAGCTTTGGAGGATTTTATCAGGGATCACAGCTTCTTACTGATGTTGACCATGGAGCTCCTCCCCTCATGGGATTTTACCCTCTTTTGCAACAGTTTCTTCCTTCTGTTGTGCAGTTTGTTTATGGCAGGGGAACACCAGATCGGCTTCCTTTTCTTGGAGGATAGCATCTTGGTTCTGTTTGGGATACCACAATGCATGCAGTCATGTAAGTGCTTATAACGTGCAATTGTGAAGGATTCAGTAGTCATAACTGTATTGTCCATTTGCATGGGTGTCCTGCAGTTCAGCACTTCTGTCTTAAGAAGCATGAAGTTGGCTTTGGAGACATTTTTTAACATGGTTTCCTTAATGGGGGGGTGTGGGTCCAGAATGTGGATATGTAGGGTAATTAGTTTATGGTCAGATGGGACCAATGAGGCGCTGACTTCAAGTGTGGAGCACCGGTCACGCAGGACAAACCAAATCCCATAACCAGCACAAATAACCACAAAGTGAGCGAAATGTTTCTCATTGCCAGAAGTCTCAGCCTCCAGATGCACACACTCGAGGCACTTCTCATTATGGAGAATATTGATATCTGTGCAGTAACAGAAACCTAGTTCAAGGCTCCAGACAGCGCACCAGCACTACCAGGATACTACTCATTCCATACCTTCCAGCATCAGAACCTGAATCATAGCACATAGGGTGAGGATGTATCCATATTCATCAAGGATATCTACACCTCTCTCTACATGCTCTCTATGTACCCATAGAATGTTGCACAGCAACGTTCTTCACACTCTACATAGGGGTGGGGCCACAAAAGACCCTTGGCATTCATGCTCTACGAGCCTGATGAGTGTGTTATGCAAGGCAACGGAGCCAATCATAATGGAAGTCAACAATACAGAGATTGGGAACCTTCACACAGTTGAGCACAACCAGTTTGGCTTTGTCAAATGCAGACCACACCTCCTGAACTGGGAGGATTTCTTTGACAGTTACCCAGGCTACAGATGATTGAAATGAGCTCAACACAGCCTACCTATACCTCGCTAAGGCCTTTGACACTATTCCCCAGTCAGGTATCATAGATGAACTCACCAACCTGACTATGAATCCATACATCACAAGATGGATTGCAAACTGGCTCACAGATAGATCCCACACATTAAGAGTTGCTGGCTACATGTCAGACTCTACACCGGTAAATACTGGTGTCCCCCAGGGTTCAGTCCTGGGGTCCCTCCTGTTTGGTATAGACTTCTCAAATGTACATGCCAACACAGGAGGGTTGTGGTTGACTAAGTTTGCTGGGAACTGTAAGCTGTTTGCCATAATAGATTCCCCGGAAGACAGACATATTCTTCCAGAAGGGACTCTATGAGACAGATGTGTGGTGTCAGAATCATGTCCTCAAGCTCACTGTGGAGGAATGCATAGTGATCCTCTTTGTTGAAAACAAAATATCCACAAACTACAACATAGGTGTTACCCCCTTAAAAATGACAAGGTGATAAGGGATCTGAGGACACAAGTAGATAGTCATCTTTCCTTTGACAACCATGTTGCCAAAGTGATTGGGAGATCCTATGTGGCCCACCTAATCAACAAAGGGTTTGCATCAGGATCCAAAGAGGTAGTGTTGGCACTCTACTCTTACGTCATCAGACCCATCATTGAGTACAGTGCACCATTTTGGATGTACTCGACTTAGCATATCCAGCAGCTGTAGAGACCACATAGGTACCTCCCCAAGAGGATTACTGGCCTCAAACAGTTGTGTTATGCAACACAACTGGTAAAACTAAATCTGTTCTTCATTGCGTACCGCCTACTCAGAGGCACACTCTGCCTAACATACAGAGCCATGTCCAACACATAACTGTTGAACATGCTCCATCTACAGATAACAGCATTGAGTCACCCTACACATTCCAGGGATATGAACCTCATCACAACGATAAATACAACATGCTGGTGGGATAGAGTACCATCACAGACACTTGCCTTACTGTGGAACAGAGCCCCAATGTACATCAGACAGAACCCCTTGTTGACACTCTTCAATTGGAACCTTGATGAGTGGATGGGAAACAGACAATTCATGCCAGGCATCACATCAGCAGCCCCACTAGAAAGGGGCTTAGGGTACTAACTATTAGAACTAGGCCTTGGGAGACTACCCAATTGTGTGGTGAAAGCTGCACAGCTTGCGTAGGCTGATATATGCCTTCGTGGAGATAGTCTACTACATACCTATGAACCTATGTGACAGGTACATGTCTACAGATAGTAGATGTGTACTTCATTGTACAGTCATGTTGTACATCATGCACATGGACCACATACACTGTAATGCTTACAGATACTGGTGGCTGTTATGTACAGTGGGAGAGATGTGCACCTCATGTCTTTCGTGCCATTGGGATGTGTGCTGGGTGGGACAGTCCTGGATGGCTCCCTGTCATGGTCACATTCTTACACACATTTCTGCCCATCCATCTTTGGCTTATTATACTGTGTTCCCCCTACATATATATATATATATATATATATATATATATATATATATAGGTATATAGGTAGGTAATAGGCTATCTGCCTGTATGCATATATTAATATGGCCAGAGTGTGCAGCTATCATCACCCATGGAGTTAGTTCCCTAGGCCTCTGTGTAGTAGAGTTGATGAAGTGATCCATGGTGTGACAGTTTAGTTTCACATACACTCATCAAGGCTCATCTGGAAGAGTGTCAGTGAGGGTCTCGGTTTAATGTCGGTTGGAAGCCTGTTCCAAAGCAAGGGAAGTCTGTGAGTTAGTAATGTATCCCTCCAGTATGTTCTATTTAATGTTGTGATGATGATATCCCTAGAGCATGTGGTACAGTGAGCTTGGGTTTACTTCAGATAGCGCATGTACATCAGTTCTGCATTGGACATGGACCTGTTTGTTGGGCAGAGATCTCCTGAGTAGGCAGTATGCAACAGAGTACAGATTGAGTTAAATTCAGTCTTGTTGCATGGGGCAACTGTTTGAGGCCAGTAATCTTCTTGTTGAGGTACTTGCGTGGTCTTTCCAGCTGCTGAAGGTGCCTAGTCAGATTCATCGCAAGTGTATTGTGGTACTCTCTGATGGGTCTGATGACTGATGAGTAGAGGAAACCTCCTTTGACCTACATGCAAAGACCTTGGCAGTTTGTGGGAACACATAGCATGATTTTCTAACCACTTTGTGAATGTGTTTCTGGAAGTAGAGATGACTATCCACATGTGTCCATAGATCCCTTATTACCACCTCCATATTTAGGGTGTTGGCACCTATGTGGTATTTGTATGACTGTAGCTCGAGGCCATAATTTTGACACCACATCTGTCTGACTGAGATCCTTTTTAAGGATGTCTCTGTTGTCCCAAACATCGATTATGACAACTTTTTTGCAGTCATCCACAAACTTTGCTAAACATAGCCCTCATGTGTTTGACTGTATTTGTGAAAAGTATACACCAGACAGGAGGGGTCCCAGCACTGAGCCATGGAGGACAGCAGTTGTTACCAGCTTGAACAGGAGACCACAATTCATACCTTGTGGGATCTATCTGTGCCCCAGTTGGCAATCCATCAGATGACATACATATTTATGCACAGGTTGTTGATTTTGTGGATATGACATGTGTCTGGGATGTTGGAAAAGGGCTTTTCAAGGTCTATGTGGGACGTGTGTAGCTCATTTCATTGATGTACGTCCTGGGTGACTGCCTTGAAAACAGTCTAGCAGGTTTCGGAACCATGATCTGCCCCTGACCAAACCAAAATGGGTAGGGGTTGGGTGTCTGTAGGCTCCCAATAGCTCTGTTAATGAGTTCCATCATGATGGACTCCATGGCCTTGCAGATCAGGCTTAATAGGCTTATACGACAATAGTTCCCATGGTTTGTTGTGTACCAACACTTGTGGAGTGTACCGAACTTTGCTGTAACCCATTCAACAGTTTCATATCCTGTACAGAGGGTGAGTCTCAACAGACTGTTAGGTGCAGGGTCTGTTTGTTTTGGAGTTCACATATGACACAGCTAGGGGAAACCATGTCATCCCATAGACACCGTGTTTTTAGGTTTGGAAAGAGCTGTTTAACCATTGTATATGTGATTTCTGGGTTTTCACAATCTCCAGGTATGATAATGGGCCCTTTTGTCAGTGAGACGGGGGTAATGTCAGTCATGTACATGTATTCATTTACAGTTTGTACTGACTCAGAACATATATGAGTTTACACTGATATTTATGACATAGCGAAAGAAAGCTTCATGGTTCTCTATGGACTCTTTGACAATATTTTTGTCAGAACATGGATTCGATAATGTTAGGAGTGCTCATTGTTTATTGATGATACTGATCGGAGATTTATTGATCTTCTTTGAATTTTCACTTTCTTTGAACAACTTAAGTACTTGTAGTACATAGTTTGATTATGACAGGAGTCCAATACATGATATGGGTCTGTTTTCATATAACTGTGTGCGCAAGGCAGGATTGGTGAATAGTGACAAGTTTCTGGGGTAAGAACTGCAACTGCCAGATATGTGTGGCCCACTGCTGCACTCAGACATGGCCTAAGTGTGTGAGCATGCCCAGTATGACCTTTCAGTATGTTGTTGACTGACATTTGCTTAATTTATTTGTGTGTGAGCACGCCCAGTATGACCTTTCAGTATGTTGCTGACTGAAATTTGCTAAATTTGTTTAAGTGTGTGAGCATGCCCAGTATGGACATATATACTATATGTGTGTGAAAAATCAAGTTGGTTTTTACTTCAGGGCTCACCTTTGTGTTGTACATCGACAGGAAGCATGCTGTGCCTGCAGGGCTTCCATGAGTCACTTTGCATAGACTACATTTCTACATACAGGGGGGACAGCTATTATTTGTAGATTCCTACACGGGGGGCACACCTGATTGTTACTGTGGGTGTACATAGGATGAGGGGTTCACCTGACACTTATACACATTTGCAAGGCCTGCACTGCTATGTCAGGTAGTACTGGCTTGAGGCATACTACTGTACTACAGATCTTAGCTTCCATTTTCACGTATATTAGTTTGTGACTTCATAGCCTACCAACCCACATCACACTGCCTGGCCAGCTGTTATCAGTCTGCATAGGCCTGGGGGGAAGTTACTTATATGCCTCTTCAGAGAGCATGATACAGCATTTGTTTGTGTTTGCGTTAGTCTACAATTGTCCTGCTGTGTCTGTGCCAGTGAAATGCTGTCATGGCTTAGTGGTTCAGTACTGTGACTATAGTGCACAGTATCCTGAGTTTGAGCCCTGTAACTGCTTTTCATTTTCCTGCTGGGCAGACCTGACTGGTTAAGGAACAGTAAAGCAGGTGTGAGCGTGTTTACCCGACTTTGCCTGACTTTGCCCAACATTGTCCAACGTTGCCCAACATTGTCCGACGTTGCGCTAGTTTGAGCGGTGCGCAGCTCTGTGCAATTGTGCTTAAATATGCTAAATAGTGGTAAAATGTGCTTAGCACTGCTTTATATTGCTTAAAATAGGGCAATCATGCCTCAGGTGGTGTTGCAGGGCTGCCTATGTTGGATGCACATAGTACACTCCCTATACATGTTTGAAAACAGGTAGTGTCAAGTTAGGCATCCCTTTTATTGTATGTGCGAGTCAGAGAGAGGTGTCATTTCCAGGGTTCCTACTGAGTCAGTGTATGTGCTATACATTGCCTCTTTGCCAAGGCCAAGGCATACTGGGCATGCCTCCTTCTGCCTACTGGGGCAGGGTCAGGTTGTTCCTCCTCCGAGTCATACTGTGCCTGTGCAGGCCTTGGCAATGGTGGGGGGCTATTTGGCCCTGCCCCATGCTGTTCCTGCTGCAGCTGTTTTCACAGGATTATATTGTGTAGCATGGCACATACCATGACAATTTGGGTACATGTAGTTGGTGAGTACTGCAAGGCTCCACCAGATGTGTCCAGGCACCGGAACCGTGACTTGAGCATCCCAAACACACGCTCGATTATGTTTCTTGTTTGTGCGTGTGCCTCATTATGGAGTTCTTGTTTGGGTGTGTGTGCATTTCTGATGGGTGTCATCAGCCACATCTCCAGTGCGTATTCAGCATCCCCCACTAGGTGACCATCAGGGATGTCCCCATTGGCAAATCTCTGGTACAGCTGTGTCAGATGCCAGATGTGGGAATCGTGATATCTTCCAGGGCAGCGAGCACACACATTCATTATTATGCCCTGGGCATCGCACACAACCTGGCAGTTGATGAAGGAGAAGCCCTTGTGGTTGATGTAGACCCTACCCCGCTCACCGGGTGGTGATTTGATGTGTATGTGCGTGCAGTCTATTGCACCCGCTACCTCAGGGTATTCTGCTATTTGGTGGAAAAGACACATATTGCTGGCCAATGCATCACGGGAATTGGGGAAATATACATGCTCACCGACATGTGCTGACATGGCATCCAGGAACTGGTGCAGTACCCTGGATGCTGATGCCTGTGAAACCCCCATCATATCACCAGTTGGTCTCTGGAAGGTACCTGTAGCTAGTATTCATAGGCCAACACATACCTTGGTATCCACTGGGATGGGTTCCCTTCTGTTGGTTCTGTGTGTGAGGCATGGCCAGCACAGCTCAACAATTTGCTGCAGGAGGTCTCTGTCCACTCTGTCCACTCTATAGCGTTCCACTATCTCCAGCTCATGTAGCCCCTGGGTCTGTACACTCTTCTCCGTCTCCTCACTGTGGGTTGCTCAGCAGCATTCGCAATATCACCACCCTCAGCATCTTGCACATGTTGGCTTATGATAGCAATAGCAGCCCCTAACATTTTGTCTGACTTAAGCGTTTTAAGTTTACACTCTTTGAATACTGCAGTGTTGCAGAGTTCTTGAGAAAAAACATGGGGGAATGGTGTTTGCAGAGTTTAAAGTGCTGGGCTGGGCTGGGCTAGTCTACTGCCTGTGCAATTGGCTGATTCTGATATATTTCACCTGGCAGCTCTGCTAATTCTCCTTGGTTAACTTCCTACTACTTCTTTTCCTTCCTTTTCCCTTTCTGTTTCCACAATGGGCAGCATCACGCAAACAAGTGCAAACACGCGCACACAAGTGCACATGGGCGCACACAGGCTTACACAGGCTTAGACGGGTACACATGCACGCACACATGCTTACACAGGCTTACAGGCGTGCACATGTGCGCACACGGTGTAAGCACGTTTGCAAGAAATTTCAGATATATCCACGGCATACACCTTTGGTTTCTGGGTTTCAGCTAGGACAACTGTAGACACGCCTCTTGCAATCCTGAGCAACTCATGGCAAACACAAGCCACTCTGCTCCAATAAGCTTACAGTCTTTCAGACATACCCCCTCATGATGTCACCTATCTTCTACTCCCCTACTCCTATACTTACACTCTAGGTTCATGGCTCACATACCAGGGAAAATTGGGATTCACTATCCTTATTCTCATTTGCATAGGATTGCCTACTAATGCTTGGTTACATCTCTCAAACTGAGCTTCCCCCCTTAGCAAACACTACTCAGTAGCCATGTTGTCTTCAGCCTGCCATTCACCTGCTTGGCAAAATAATCTTTTTATTAAACATGCCTATTTTTGGCTATTTTCTCATTATTTTCTGGTTTTTAAAGCACCGCACGTTTGCGTGGTGCTGTGCTATGCTTAAACATCGGAGATCGGGAAAAAAAATAAAAATTAATTTTTATTAATTCTCAACCTATAAAAATGTCAATGGCCTTATATTTGGCCATTGGCATGCTTCCTCAACTGGATGCATCCTTTATTTGGAGCTGTCATAGCTCCATTTAGCTATTTGCAGAATGGCACTCCATTTCCAACGGAGTATATTTCTGCAAATAAAACTACTCTTCCATGGACAGGTTAATGTTTCCTGGATCACAAATTTACCTCATTTGCATAGCTTTCAACAGCAAATGAGGTAATTTGCATAACATAACACTGTCCGTACAAGAGTAGCTTTAGAAGCTCTCATGCACGCCCCTGTAGGCTGTTGCTGGATCGCTCGGCAGACATATTGCCTGTCTGTCGTCTTACACTACTCTTAGACTCCGTGCAAGCCTTCATAAATCCGGCCTGATGTCTTGTAGTTATTATAGTTTTATATGTAATTGTGTGTCTCTGTGTACGTGCATGCTTGCATGCATTTCTCTCTGTGGATGGGTGCATATGTACACATTTTCTGAACATGATTTTTTGAATCATATTAAATCATAATCTGAAAAATCTGAGCACAGTCTTTCAGAAATGTAATGAACATAGATTTCCTTAATAAAATCAGCAAAGAAAGGGATGTTTGAGCAATTAGGTTCATAGGTTGATACTAGGCTATCTGTCTAGCAGGGCAACTGACATGATCACAGGCGTGAATTTCTTATCTCCCATCCAATCATCAAGGTTCCTTTTGAAGGGGGCCAAAGAGGCATATATGCGCAGTCTATTCCAGAGTGTGGGGAGTCTCTGGGTCAGGAACCTATCCCTCCAGCATGTTTTATTCATTGTGATGACGAAGTTTAGATCCCTGGAGTGTGTGTCTCTGAGGTATTGGGATTTCTTTAAGTGTAGCATGTCCAACAGCTCTGGGTATGACATGGCCTTGTATGTTAAGCAGAGATCACCTCTGAGTAGACGATATGCAACAGAGTATAGCTGTAGTTGTTTTAGATGGTCAGCATAGGGCATCTACTCTAGGCCTGTGATTCTTTTAGTGAGGTATTTCTGCAGCCTTTCCAGTTGTTGCAGATGTCTTGAGAGGTACATACCAAACGGGGCGTTGTATTCTATAATGTGTCTAATGAATTGCCCTCAGTATTTACTTCATATCATATATTCATATATCAGTATTTATTAACTGTTCAATATTTACAAATTCTAGCCTTCTCTCTCTCCTTCTCTCTCCATCTCTTTATATACAAGAAAAACAAAGAAAATTAGAAGTGTTTTTTTTTTTGCCATGAGTCAAAGCCCTCTGTATTCAATGACTTGGAGTGCAAGCCTTTACATCCCCTAATCTTATATATACCAACTGCATGGTCATACCAACTCGGAGAAGGGAAAACCCTCCCAGAATCATAGCAACACTGCTGTGACACACTTTAAAATCATACTAGCAGTGATTTCCCCTAGAAAGTAGCGATTGCAGTTCCAAATACTGGCACATTATTTGTCAATGGTAATACTTACAAAGTAACAAGAACATCACTAACTTTATGAAGCAAAGGGCAAAAGTATCAGGAACAATGACAGATATTTTGCAAAAATAAACTAACTAAACCACTTCTCAAAATTCAACCTGAAATACAGCTAAACATCACTCTGCAAAATAAATCTTTTAGCAAATGTGATTTGTACTTGATTTTTTTCTACCAGTTGTGATTTACTTTTTGGTTATTGTACCAAATGAATGGCAACTATGTATGAATATGTATGTTTGTAAACATATATATATATATATATATATATATATATATATATATATATATATATATATATATATATATAGGTTCATAGGTTCATAGGTGTGTACTAGGCTAATGGCCCTGGAGCCTTTACAAGCCTAGCCCATAGGATTACCCTGGCATCGTGCCACCCAACCTTAGTTCCTATTGTCTCTGTCGAGTAGAGCCGCTGGAGTGATTCCCAGAGTGAATTTTCTATTTCCCATCCACTCATCAAGATTTCTCTTGAGGAGGGCCAGTGATGTGCTCTCCTTGACATGTATGGGAAGTCTATTCCATAGCATGGGCAGTCTCTGGGTTATGAATCTGTCCCTCCAGCATGTTCTGTTGATTGTGGTAATGAGGTTGAGGTCTCTGGAGTGTGTGGTGTGGAGGGATTGGGATTTCTTTAGATGTAGCATTTCTAACAGAGCTAGGTCAGACATGGCTTGGTAAGTTAAGCAGAGATTGCCTCTAAGTAGGCAATATGAGACAGAGAATAGCTGGAGTCTTTTGAGTCTGTCCATGTAGGACATGTGTTTAATGACTAGGATCCTCTCCGTGAGGTACTTATCTGGCCTCTCCAGCTGTTGCAGGTGTCTAGTGGGGTACATGCCAAATGGGCAATTATACTCGATGAGTGGTCTAATGAGGGAATAGTAGAGAGAGATGATGACCTCTTTCTTCCTGGATGCAAAACCCTTGGTAATAAGATGTGCCATATAGAAGGACTTTCTGACCATAGTGGCAATGTGGTGTTCAAAGGAGAGGTTGCTGTCAACCTGTGTCTCCAGATCCCTTATAATGCCTTCTGTGTTCAGTGGACTACCATCAATGTGGTAATTCAAGAGAACCGGGTTTTTCCCAAAGGGGATGAAGACACATTTGTTTGGCATTAAGCTTAAGGCCATGGTTCTGACACCAGTCATTGATCTCATTGAGGTCTTTCTGTAGGATGTCAGCATCACTTGAGAAGTTAATAATAGTTCCCAACATACAATCATCTGCAAACTTTGTCAGCCAGAGTCCCTTCATGTTGGCCTGGACTTCAGAGAATTAGATACCAAACAGGAGAGGACCCAGGACTGACCCCTGTGGGACTCCACTCATGACTGGTCAGCAGTCTGACTTGGAGTCAGCTACTTTCACACTGTGGGTTCTATCTGTGAGCCAGTTTGCAACCCACCTAGTGATATAGGGGGTGATGCCTAGATTAGTAAGTTTTTCTATGATTCCTGAGTGGGGAATGGTATCAAAGGCCTTGGCCAGATCAAGGTAGGCTGTATGAACCACCTTACCTTCATCCACAGCTCTGGTGACTGACTCAAAGAAGTCAACCAAGTTGAACAGGCATGATCCACCCTTCACAAAACCAAACTGTGCAGTATCCAGAGTTTGGAGATTCCCTATATCCAAGTTTATTAGGTCCATGATGATGCATTCCATAGCTTTGCACATAATACTCGTCAAGCTAATGGGGTGATAGTTCCTGAGGTCTATAGTCGCTCCTCCTTTGTGGAGAGGGATGACTGTAGCAGTGCGTCATTCGGTAGGAACAAAGCCTGAGGTGAGGCTGTGACTGAACAGGGCACACAGGTAAGGTGCCAGTTCACTCTGTAGTTCATGTAGAACACAGCCAGGGATATTGTCAGGTCCCAAAGAAGCTGTATTCTTGGCCTTGGACAGTGCTGTTTTAACCTGTTCAGCAGTAATACTGGGTACCTGGCAATCTACTGGTATTGTGAATGGTCCTTTGCGGGGGGGGGGGGTAAGGTTAGCACTGAATCTGTTCACCGGTATATTTGCAATATCTGTTGGCTCGGTATAGGAGATACCATTGGGCAGTAGCTCAGAGCAAATCTGGGTATTGCCATGGAGATTCTTTACATAACTATAGAAGGCCTTGTGGTTGTCTTTACTATCTGCTGCAATTCTATTTTCATAGCTGGCTTTAGAGGATTTGATGTGGGATCTCAACCTTTTACTGAGGCTGATAAGGGAGTTTTTCCAGTCTTGGGACTTCACCTTATTCTGCATCAGATTCCTCCTTCTGTTGTAGAGTTGTTTATGGCAGGGGACCACCAGATTGGCCTCCTTTTTTTTGAAGAGAGCATCTTAGTTCTATTGGGTAAGGTGAGATCCCTGCATTTGTGTACGTGTTCATACAGTACATTGGTGTATGATATGGTGGTCATGCATGGGTGTTGTGAAGTTAGCCACCTCTGCTTTTAGGAGCCCAAAGTTAGCTTTGGAGAAGTTTTTCTTGGTGTTTACCTTTGTTGGGGGGGGATGTGGATTTCCAAGGTGATTAGCTTGTGATCGGATCTAACCAGGGAGGAGTTGACTATTGGTGTAGAGCAACAGTTGCCCATGTTAGTAATGACCAGGTCAAGGATGTTGCTACCTCTAGTGGGGGTAAGAATGAGTTGGTCCAGGGCACTGGAATTAATGAATTCCAGAAAGCGTTGGGCAAGTGTATTGGTACATGAGTAGTTTTCCAAGTTAATGTAGGGGTAGTTGATGTTGCCCAGTATGAGAGTGTTAGGTTGGACATTAATATACTCCAGGGTGCTTATGAATGTGGAGTGTGAATCTTGGGACATGGTTGGGGACCTATAGCAGGCTATGACCTGAATCACTGTATTACCCAATGTTAGCTGCACCTGAAGTATCTCAGATGCGTTATGTTGGACCACCAGTCTGGAGGTGTGTGCATCCTTTATGAATATGGAAATACCACCTCCGTTGGAGCTTCGGTCCAAGTTCTGTGGCTGAAAGATGTGGAATGAGTTCTAGCCTGGTAGTGTAGGGATGCTTTCTGCTACCTTGAACCAGGTCTCTGTTACAGCACAAATGTCGATGTTCTCCATTTTAAGGAGTACTTAGAGCAAGTGCATTTTGAGATTTAGACTTCTAGCATTGAGCAGCATGACCCTCAAATTGCATTTGTTTGTAACTGTTATGGTGGTAATTTGGTCTTTGGAACACCACCTAAAAAAGGCACTATAGGGGTGGCAAGAGCCTTGGCCAGTATCCAGAACCCCAGGGGTGACAGATGCAGGCCATCTCTGGCAAAGCATCGAGGTTTGTCAATCATGTCATCCCAGGCAGACAGATACTGGATCCCCTTAGAATTACACCAGAAACTTACCCAATTGTTGAAATCAATCATTTTCTGCTTGTACTGCGGTATCATTCTGGGTGATGGTAGGATGCTGCTCAGGGCTAGGGTCATACCCACCTGGGCTACATAATCCGACAGTTCCTCCAAGTATCTTTTCATGTAGTTCAGGGAGGTACATCTCAGGTCATTCACACCCACATGTACAATGACAGAGTCATATTTGTACCTGTTGTTGAGGGACCTGAGTGCGTGGGTTATGTGGCGGATCCTGGCACCTGACAGGCAGCTGACTGTTACTTTTTCCTTATTCAACCTAGTGAGTGGGACATCAGTGCAACTCACTATTGAGGCACCTATGACTAGTTTGTTGGGCATGCTGTTTTGCTTCAGGGGCTTTGGTTGAGTGGCACACTGTTTAGGAGAGTTATGTGTTTCATGATTAGTGTTGTTTTGTGGTGGTCAAGTGCATTTCTGCCTTGGAGGTCTCTGCTGTTTGGTTAGATTTTTATTGAGAGCCT
This sequence comes from Protopterus annectens, assembly GCF_019279795.1. NCBI lineage: Eukaryota > Metazoa > Chordata > Ceratodontiformes > Protopteridae > Protopterus > Protopterus annectens. The sequence continues at coordinate 142,309,349 of NC_056738.1, read as the reverse complement.
CTGCAAAGGTGGGTGTGTGGTTTGTGTTTCTATGTGAAGGCAATGCCGGTACGTGTTCTGGAGGGCTATGTGTTCCATGTGGTGTGGTGCAAGTGTTGACCTTCTCCTCTTGACCAGCTATTCAAGCCTTGGCTGGAGAGTGCGTGGCTTCCAAGTTGGATATATAAGTGCATATCTCACAAGTCTGATTGTTGGGGGGTAAGAGAAGAGGGTTGTCAGTGTACATGAGGCAGTTGCTACATTGCCTCAGGATGCCCAAGTGTGTGTGTGTGTGTGTGTACTGTATGTATCTATATACATATATATGTATATAAGTGCTGTATGAGTTATCGCTGCACACATTAATCACGAGATGAAACAGCAGTGTTTTCCATCTCTGGTACAGTTGGTTGAATTATGTAATGGTAGAAGTTTATTATATTGTCTGTTACATAAGTCAAGGGTTTTTGCCATTTTTTTAAGTTTGGGTGATCCTGGAGTTAGTATATTTAATTTCTGGTGGAGTGGAGGCTGTTTTGTTTTACTTTTCATAATCGGCTTCCAAGTTAGATATGTAAGTGCATCTCTCACAAGTCTGATTGTTGGGGGTAAGAGAAGAGGGTTGTCAGTGTACATGAGACAGTTGCTACGTTGCCTCAGGATGCCCAAGTTCACTATAGATATATATATATATATATATATATATATATATATATATTTTTTTTTTATATGTATATATATATATATATATATATATATATATATATATATATATATATATTTATATATATATATGTGTGTGTGTGTGTGTGTGTGTTTGTGTGTGTGTGCACTCTATCTATATACATATATATGTATATAAGTGCTGTATAAGTTATTGCTGCACACATTAATCATGAGATGAAACAGCAGTGTTTTCCATCTCTGGTTCAGTTGGTTGAATTATGTAATGGTAGATGTTTATTATATTATCTGTTACATAAGTCAAGGGTTTTTGCCATTTTTTTTTAAGTTTGGGTGATACTGGAGTTAGTATATTTAATTTCTGGTGGAGTGGCGGCTGTTTTGTTTTACTTTTCATAATCGGAAATGTAACCTATTGGTTAACATTTGCTTTTCGTTTATGAAATAATTTTAAAGGTGATTAATGGTAATCACCAATGAATGTCTTTAATGTTTTTTGTTTCGGTCAAACTCATTGGCGATTATTCATTAACAATTGATCTATCTATCAATCTATCTATCTATCTATCTATCTATCTATCTATCTATCTATCTGTCTGTCTGTCTATCTATCTATCTATCTATCTATCTATCTTTCTATATACATATAGAGAGAGATATGTATGTAGACACACGTATATATATATATATATATATATATATATATATATATATATGTTATAAGGAATTGCTTAAGACAGAGCACTGACTGAGTTAGTATAGTAATAATAAACCCAAGTTATTAGCTTATTCCTATGATGCCAGTGTTTCTATGATGTCAGACACTGGTTGCTGAGATCCTTCTTGTTATGCCTATAAAAATAGACTTTGCAAAACATTTTCAAATGAAATCATTGGGAAAACAGTTACATACTAATGTATTTACTGTGCAAGTATTCTTTTCAAGAAGGCAACACATTTTCTTTCCATATTTAAATAAATAGATTGCTGGTTGTGTTTTGCCTAAGAAAATCATGAGTATAGCAACAAAACAAAGAGAGGTGTTCAAAATGTCTGTTGCTGAAGTCTAGTCCAAAACAAGGAAATGGCTGCAGTGGTCAGAAATATAAAAATAAAAAATCATTAAACTATATATATTATACTAGACATTTTAGTTACTGAAGGCATACTGAGTCGAGGTTAAGTTCTGCAAATGACCTAAGACTGCAAGTAATAGAAATAACATTCTTAGGGTCACATGTTATATGCACTGAGATATGGGATTCAAACCCCAGTCTCTAGGTGTGTCATTTACAATCTCTACCAATGCATTGTAATGCCCTTTTTAAATAAACAGCTAAGAGACATTAAAGCCCATTGGTTAGAATATGCCCTGAGTGAGTCTATTTATTCAATTGCAAATATTTTACAGATGTTTAGCTATATAGTTTACTTTAGATTTAAACTGGAAGTTTTAATTTGAGAGATCTCCTCTCCTGTTTTGATTAATGATGTCTCCCAGTCACTCTTTTGGCTTAGTCTGCTAGTATACAATTGCATTTTGTTCTACTATCCAGACAGGAGCTGTATTTTCATATATATAAACTGTTTTAAATCTGTTTTGTCTATTAGTAATTCACAGTAAAATAACAATAATTTGTTTACAGTAATAAGTCCAACAATTTTGGACATTAGCATCCTCCATTTTGTAATGATGCTAAACTATTTTGCTTTTAAACAATTAATGCAGGTGTTCACAATATTTAAGTGGTCAGTAGCTACTGTCAGTACATTAACTTTTTTTTTAATTCACAGAAGTTTTATCTCTACTCCCATGAGCCTTTCTCAGTTCAGTCTGAAATGCATTTAGAGCAGAGGCTGTCTTTTGCTTCAGAGAGCGGCTGCCGTATGCTTTCATCAGAGCAGTCTAACTCACACAGATGCACTATTTAACAATGCCATCCCCTGCTTTCATCAGAAGGGGGAAGGTTGCAGAGCTGAGCCCTGAAGAATAAGGGGGGCAGGTCTCCTGTGATCAGCAAAAGCTGAACATCGATGCCAGCTTCCATCTGTCATGATAGCCTATCTCCAAACCTTCAATCTGTCAAAAGCTTGCTGCCTGGCTGAAGGCTCCAAGAGATTTGGTGCACTAAACGCATTTGACAACAGCATTATCACTGCAAGGAGCCCAGCAAAATGCCATCAGTGTGTTAATTGTGGCCTGCTATGTAAACTGTCACTTTTCAAAACATGTAATGCACTATTCATTGAAGCATTAGCACATCATTTTCTACATTTTAGTAACATCCTAAAATGTTTGTACTAAATCCAGTGTTTTCATAAGCTTAGTAATTGCCTAATGCTTTAATGTTACACATAAATTAAGCCAGCACCAGCTGGCAAATGTTCTCCTACAGGATATTATAAAAAGATTATTTTTTTACTGTTCCTTATCTGAAAAATAATTCTATACAAAATTACTTGTAATTCCAGACATATAATTCCCAGTGTGTTAAAAAGAAAGAACATTTGTTTGTCAGCATTTCATTTGTAAAATAATAAAAGTTGTAAAGTAAAGAATGAAAGGACTAAAGATACCCAAACACACCAGGTGATGTTTTATGATTTAACACACCTACACCTGATTTCTTTAGCTAATGGCAGGTGTTACATCTCATTATTTGCTGTAAGTGATGCAAATTGTATTCTTATTCTTATCATAAAAATGAAATTCACATTAGAATGCAGCCATAAAATATAAAGATGCAAATGTTGGAGTATGTTACAAAACTCACTGGGCTTCTGTGGTGTCTATATTTGAAAACAGATGGCTTGTGACTGAAGTTTTATTCACAGGAAAAATGCATTTCTGTATTGACTTCTCATATGATATGGATCTGCCCTCTGATGGAAAAAAAAGAAAAAAAAAAGGAACTGCACCTTACCCATGTGGTTGTTGTTGTCGATTGTGTGGCAGCTGGAGAAGAGTATTAAAGCTGTGAGCTGCAGTTATTGTGGTACAGGCTTTGATGATTCCCTTAGCCTTCATTTGCCTACTGTTTGATCTTGAGCAAGTTACTCAACCAGACAGTACTATAGGGCTCCTCAGTGGTCCCCTGGACTGCAAGCCTACTAACTCCCT